>NC_041404.2:94290988-94590988 GCF_900747795.2 Erpetoichthys calabaricus
TCGTTTTCTGAATCACAATCTGATTGTATGGGTGGTTACCTGCCAGGTCACGCTTGTGGTTTGTCAGCAAGTCGCCTTACGTCCGCCACGTGCCCTCTTTCTGTTCCCAGAAGCAGATCATAGAATGGTTTTAATAGTTTACTTTCAAATAATGCAAAGAGTATGCGACACGTGTTTCTCCCTAATTCTGGGCTCATCAGGCGTACACACTCACTGCATCCCCTCTCGGGAATCCAATCTCTATCGTCAGCACCAGAGGTGAAGCCCCTAACGTTGCGCTACGGGGTGTGGTTCGTTTATACCTCGTGTCTTCTCATTAAACGTTTATCTCACGAATATGTTATTGCAATCCGCAGCGGGAGTGTTTCTATAAACTTAATTTAAACTTACATTTTACACCGTGCTTTGTTTCTCTTATGAAGATGCTTGTATGCTTCACTCGCTCGCTTCTTATTGTTTCGCTCTCTTCTCAATTGTTTAATGAATTTTTTGTTCTTCATTTCTCCCTACTGCGTTCACAGTCTTTTCACGTGATTACGTGGGAGGCGTGATGACGTGACACTCAACTCCGCCTCCCACGGCCATCGCGCTGCCGTCCATTACAGTATATTGTCAAAAAAGAGGTTCCAGTTATGACCATTACGCGTTGAATTTCGAAATGAAACCTGCCTAACTTTTGTAAGTAAGCTGTAAGGAATCAGCCTGCCAAATTTCAGCCTTTCACCTACACGGGAAGTTGGAGAATTAGTGATGAGTGAATCAGTCAGTCAGTCAGTCAGTCAGTCAGTGAGTCAGTGAGGGCTTTGCCTTTTATTAATTAGTATAGATAGATTACCTCAAGAATTCTACAAAACACTTCCTGGACCCACTTCAATTTGCATACAAAGCCAACTAGTCTGTGGATGATGCATGGAATTTAGGTCTGAACTTTATTTCCTAAAACCTTGATAAGCAAGGAGAATATGTGAGGATCTTGTTTTTGGACTTTAGCTCTGCTTTCAATACATTCATCCCAGACAGGAAAAAGTATGGGCGGTTGGGCACACGTCTGACCCATTAACCCTTAGTAATGGTGCACTGCAGGGATGTGTCCCTGCATAGTCAATTCTTTTCACCACAATTGGAGATAGGTTTTACCATGGTAATTCCATGGTAAGCTTTTGACAGCCCAACAGTGTGGGGCTGGGCATTGGGTATGACTTGCAACTCAGGATATCCATCTGAAGATTAAGTCTAGCAAGTTGGGTCCAAGATATACAGGTCCATAGGTCATTGTATGACTACTGAACTAGGTATCTATCTGTTGGCTTTATCATTTAATTTCAAGGTTCACCCTTTATTAGACGTTTCCAGACTAAAACCCGTTTACAAAGGACCATTGATTTTGAACACAACTTCACCTCCTTTGACTGATGTGGTGTGTGAATAAAAGTTTAGAAAAATCTGGATTCTCACCATTGAGATCTAAGATGCATTTATTTAGTTTTAGGTTCCAAAGATCATTTTTGGGTGCCTTTTTTTAGGATGTGCCCATACGATAAAAGGAAGCACTGTTACAATTTTAGAGGGTTTGTTATGCTTGATCAAAATGTTTAGTTTCATTTTGATCTCTTAATTTTTATCATTGACTTGTTGGGGTTTCTGAGTTGACATTTTGTTTCACAGGCACTGACATGTTGAGTGTTTCATTGTTAGCAACAACACACCTTTACCTCCTCATGTATGAAATCATGATGAGGGACATCAAAACTAAGTTCCTAACTTTAATCCTTGCTCATTGATAAACCACATACATGTATTTTTGCATTCAGTTCTTGTTTCTGAGAATTTTTATCCTAGTCCCAACTTCCATCAGTTTTGCAAGATGGAATAATCTTAATCCTGCTGCTAACCAGCACAAGCTCTGAGGGCCTTCTCCATCACCTAACAAGTCCTCATTTGACTAATAATGTCCTGCCCCACCAAGCAGTATTTCTCCTGTATCAAGTCAGTCTACTAGGTTGATTCTGACTTTAAGATGAGATCATGCCACTGAAGCCACACCTTACTTCTTTTTTGATAAGTTAGAGATGCACAAATTCAAAGCCTTTGCAAGAAGAGATAAGTGAATGGCAGGAATTTGTTTTGGATGAGATTCCCATCGGCTATAATTCATACATATAAAAAGCAACATGCAATAATAGGGATTAAAAATACACTCAGGAATCAAGAGAAATTAACTGAGTTATGGATTGCACAAAATGACCATCAAACTTTGTTAATGTTCTTTTGCTGTTTTTTCACTTAGTTGTTTTGTATTTGTAATAGGTAGCATGCTTTATAACTGTTTAATGCCTTTAAAAAGATTAATTTGCTTTGGATGTTTAAAAGAAAGTAGCATTCTATTGACAGAATGCATACTTTCTTTAATTGCATAAATCTTAGATTAGAATGACCAGATAGTTTATAACTATATCATATCGAATCAGATAAAGAATCAGAAAGATAAAGTTATTAGGGACATAAGTCATGCACAGACAGGACTGATCAAAAGGCATGAGACTTGAATAGGGTGATTTAGCCCTACACTACAATGTCCCATTTGTCCAAGGGGTACATGAAGGAAGTACAAGACTGGCATAAAGTCAAACTAATAGAGAAACATGGAGCCTCCGTCATTCCATCATCCAGAGACCATGCCAGATCAGAAACCATGTAGCTTACTAAGACAAAGAGCCACTTGGCAGTCTAGGTATACTGAATGTCTAAACTCTTAGCAAGATAAACATACATTTATCCAGGTTGAATTAGGTATGATTTGTTACACTCATTACTTTGTTTCTATTTAGAAACCTTAAGTTAGAGAATATAAGGAATAAGAGTGAAAAACATGTGTCCTACTTGTTTTGGTTTGTAAAACGCTGTTAAGTGTAAATAATGAGGGCTTTAGAGGGGAATTGTGAAACTCTGTTCAAGTATATGTAATAAAGACCTTTCACAATAAAACATGCACATAATCACATTTGTGCAATTTAGAGTTGCCAGAAAATCCAGCAGGGTGTGATTTGAGTGAAGAAAAAAGAAGATCCTCAGAACTGCACATTGAGAGTGTTCAGTCCATGTTTCATCAATAGATCCAAGAGATACAGTATAAGGCAGTGACAAAACCTTTCACGTGAAAATGTTTCCCTTACTTTTTGAAACCAATCTTAATGCTCACATTCTGCTTATTTAATATATTTATAGTTTAATTATTATTGTTGCTGTTACAATCTCCAACTCTTACCAATAACACAACATTCACTAACTCCCACAAATCCATCATGCTTGGTAGGAGATGTGGGTTGAATATGGAAAATTGAGAGAGTAAAGGGAAACAAAGTCTGAAAAACATCCATGTATACATGATTATGATCAAAAAAATGTAAAAACGAATAATTATTTAAACTGGATTATTTAAGATAAACAAAGTCATGCCAGGAAGGAGATCCCTGCAGATGGAGATGTTGTGCAGAAATTTAATTTGTAACTTTGAGTATATAGTTTTTAATATTACTGTATTAAAATATTTATAGCAAGCTTATCCTTTATTAATCATAATAAAATATTTCCCATTTTCTATGATATACTTGAACAATGTATTTTCTTTTCTAGGAAAAAGTCAAATGTCTTGAGCATGAGAACATTTTTTTGTGTCTTTTGCTGCTAGCCTGTTGCTAGGTTTTTACACAGGCCCTTTGAATCCATGGCATTCTAGGAATACCTTTGTTCATGTGTGTGCATTTTAAGCTGAAAGTTTACACTTATACCTAAGAGTTTGAAGGACAAAGTCTTTTTGAAGGACACGGTTTTTGTTAGGTAGTTTAAATGGTGCATTAACTTGCTGTATTCAAGTAGTCATCATTATTATCATGAATGATGTCAATTACTTATGCACAATACCATTTAGCACTTTGACTATTGAAGAAAAAAATGGAAATTTATGAACATTTATGTATCTGCTTTTGGTGCTATTTGATGTTGATATTGTGGTATTTTTTAACACTGTCTTTGGTAGTTGATATGACAATATATTAATAGATTTTCATTCTGTGTGATTTGTTTATGGTGTTATTGTGTTATCATTTGTGCTGGTTACATAATACATTATAAAATGCAATGTCTCTCCCTCGCTACCTCATATGAGGTTTACTAAAGGCCATCTCCTTCCTGAGCCACCTTCCAAAGGCTGCAGCTCTGGTCTTCCATGTGGCTCTGATGATCTTTATCCTGCCTGCACATTTATGCTGCAGGCTCTGCTTCACCCTGCTTACTTGTGTTCACAGGCAACACCATCTACACTCATTAGCCCAACTCCAAGAGCTGATCCGAGCAAAGATCCTTCTTGAGATTGCTAATGAATGTGTACCCTGGGCAATCGGTTTAAGCAAAGGATTGTGTCTCATACGTTTGTTGCTTTAGGTGCTAGAGCATCTCTTTGACTTTCTTTCTGTCTCTCTCAATCACTCAAACATGCAGACATACACACACAAAGCACACACATCCTTTTCATAGATACGCCACCTTCTGACAGCATTCTGTTCCCAGGTCTGTGTGGACTCTCAAAAACATTTTTGACTACTTCCAAGATGGCGAACCTATGACACGTATGTCAAAGGTAACACGCAATGACATTTTGGGTGACACGCCAGCATTCACCAAGACCCAAGTTGCCAAAGAAACTGAACAAACAAAAATATAAGAAATAAGAGACCTTGCATCACCCAGAGCTTAAAATTAATTCTCACCATCCATATCAGCACATCATCTTTCATCACGGCAGCCGCACAGTTCAGTTGACTTCTAACCGTTGACTTTGTTTTCTCTCCATGGTTACACTTCTGCAAAGGGCAAGTAGTCTGCATTTCGAAGTGTTTTTGCTGTTTTACATTTCACTCCACTGTTCCTCTTAATCCATCTTAAAACTGTCTTATTTTCCACATTATATATTATTCTCAGTACTAAACAAGATTAAAATATACAAAACAAACTGACTGACAGAGGAAGTTAGTGCTTTTTGCTTGGGCTTGAAGTGCACAAAGTACCAATTTCAAACTTATCCATTAGAACTCAGTAACAAAAAATTATTAATTGGTGTCAAATCAAATGCAATGTGTTCCATATTTTTTTTCTGTTCAATTCAAAATTACTATTAAAAGTAGAGTAATATTTTAGTGCACTATTTTAAACCCAATTATTAGTGCGCATACCATTTTCTCTATTGTAAGTCACTGATCTTTCTTACTTTTATAATACAAAGTATCACACATAATTGGGCTGTATTATTTAATAGATGAATAGGTAAAGAATTGTTTCCCTTTTGTTTAGTGGGGTGACATGCCAGCAGAGTCAAGTTAGGAATTTTCAGAATTTTTGACATGCCAATCCCAAAAGGTTCATCATCACTAGACTAGGTAATCATCCCCATGAAATCATTGTTCACCCAAAAAAACCCATAAGCACAGTCAGATAGCACCTAAACTCAGATCATGTTTCAATCAGGCCCATATGACTCAACACTGAAACCAAGAACATCGACTGTGACTTAACAACAGTTAATATGCTGTCTGGAGAAGTTGATATTTTCCTTAGGATGAAACTGAATATTCTCACCAACCAGAGATGATTTATTATTACCTCAAGCAAATCTAGAAAGATGTCAAAAAGTTATTAGAATGAACTAATGACTCAGATGACCATTCCTCCCATTTTCTGCAGTCTGATATACAGTATAATGTAGGCAGCCATAAAGAACAATAGTATTAGATCAAAGTGCATTACTGTGGTCTATGTATTTAATAAGTGATCCACTCATATAACCTGGTTACACAATTATCTTTAATACATTATATATAAGGCGGTACGGTGGTGCAGTGGTAGCGCTGCTGCCTCGCAGTAAGGAGACCTGGGTTTGCGTCCCTGATCATCCCTGCATGGAGTTGAAATGTTCTCCCTGTGTCTGCGTGGGTTTCCTCCCACAGTCCAAAGACATGCAGGTTAGGTGCACTGGCGATCCTAAATTGTCCCTAGTGTGTGCTTGGTGTGTGTACCCTGCGGTAGGCTGGCACCCTGCTCGGGGTTTGTTCCTGTCTTGCACCCTGTGCTGAATGGGATTGGCTCCAGCCGACCCCTGTGACCCTATGTTAAGATATAGCGAGTTGGACAATGACTGACTGACAGCATATATATTTGCATTATGTCATATTGATTACTTTTGGTTTTTATAATCAATTCTTGTGTTTTTTTTCTTCATTTTCATGCTGTGACTGTGAGAAAATACTTCTTGGGCTCTGATAATGAAATTGCTGATAAATCTTTGCTCCCAGTGATTTTCCCAGAATAGGGGAGGTTAAATACTGATTGAACCAATACAATATTATCTTAAAGTTACAAAAAGTGTTACCACACAGATTATGATTTTGGGGCCCCTGATACTGGAGCACCAGGGATTTTTGAATTGCTACCCTCTGTAATCTTCCAAGATCCAAATGTCTGAAGGCTCAGAGATCATCTAGAAAATGTAACAACAAGAGCACTGAGAACACCTCTGTCAACTGCTGTGTTTATCTCTGCCAATCTTTATTGCAGGTCTCTAGGTCAGGTCTGAATATAGGTTTTGTATGCTGAAAGATTCCTTAATACATGCAAAGCACAAAAATATTATTTGTGTCCCGATTTGTGTTTGTTGTTGTTGTGGTCATTATTGTCACCTTTGTGGCTTTGAAGCAGTATTGTAAGTGGGAAAACCTTTCCATAGTGTTATTCCCAACATTGAACCTGGTCCATTTGTGAAGCTGATGCTCCCTGCTGGATACATACACCAACAGTCAATCACTGAAAAAAGTGTTCAAAAAAGCTGCATAGAACAATAACAATGATGTAGGGAAGGAGATGAATAGTAGATTCAACTCAAAACTGCTCAAAAGACCATTCAAAACTCAAGGTAAGATCCAGCAAAGCTGTTTGGCACCAGATTGCTATAGCAAATATTGCTCTGACATAGATAGTAGGAGGAAGTCAATAGACTTTGTCTGCAACCGCCACTGTCATAGTGTATCAGATGATGGAGTAAACAATAAATGCCATAAAGAACTAACATGAAAGAGGAGAAATTGCAAGAAAATTTTAACTTTTAGAAAAGATCTTACTGTACTAAATGAACTGAACAAAGGAGTCCCAGCACATCAGGTTAAAGGATGATACATCAAACAAATGAAGTTTAATATCCAAATAAATTTAGAACTTAAAAAAAGGAGCAATCACTACTACCAGCACAGGCTACACAATAAAGACACCAAAATCCCTAACTGTCAGATAAACAGTCAGTAAAACATATACAGTTGTGCTTGAAAGTTTGTGAACCCTTTAGAATTTTCTATATTTCTGCATAAATATGACCTAAAACATCATCAGATTTTCACTCAAGTCCTAAACGTAGATAAAGAGAAACCAGTTAAACAGATGAGACAAAAATATTATACTTGGTCATTTATTTATTAAGGAAAATGATCGAATATTACATATTTGTGAGTGGCAAAAAGTATGTGAACCTTTGCTTTCAGTATCTGGTGTGACCCCCTTTTCAGCAATAACTGCAACTAAACGTTTCCGGTAACTGTTGATCAGTCCTGCACACCGACCTGGGGGGATTTTAGCTCATTCCACCGTACAGAACAGCTTCAACTCTGGGATGTTGGTGGGTTTCCTCACATTAACTGCTCGCTTCAAGTCCTTTCACGACATTTCGATTGGATTAAGATCAGGACTTTGACTTGGTCATTCCAAAACATTAACTTTATTCTTCTTTAACCATTCTTTGGTAGAACGACTTCTGTGCTTAGGGTTGTTGTCTTGCTGCATGACCCACCTTCTCTTGAGATTCAGTTCATGGACAGATGTCCTGACATTTTCCTTTACAATTCTCTGATATAATTCAGAATTCATTGTTCCATCAATAAAGGCAAGCCGTCCTGGCCCAGATGCAGCAAAACAGGCCCAAACCATGATACCACCACCACCATGTTTCACAGATGGGATAAGGTTCTTATGCTGGAATGCAGTGTTTTCCTTTCTCCAAACATAACGCTTTTCAGTTTTCATTTAAACCAAAAAGTTCTATTTTGGGCTCATCTTTCCACAAAACATTCTTCCAATAGCCTTCTGGTTTGTCCATGTGATCTTTAGCAAACTGCAGACGAGCAGCAATGCTTTTTTTTGAGAACAGTGGCTTTCTCCTTGCAACCCTGCCATGCACACCATTGTTGTTCAGTGTTCTCCTGATGGTGGACTCATGAACATGAACATTAGCCAATGTGAGAGAGGCCTTCATTTGCTTATTAGTTACCCCGGGGTCCTTTATGACCTTGCAGACTATTACATGCCTTGCTCTTGGAGTGATCTTTGTTGGTTGACCACTCCTGGGGAGGGTAACAATGGTCTTGAATTTCTTCCATTTGTACACAATCTGTCTGACTGTGGACTGGTGGAGTCCAAACTCTTTAGAGATGGTTTTGTAACCTTTTCCAGCCTGATGAGCACCAACAACTCTTTTTCTGAGGTCCTCAGAAATCTCCTTTGTTCGTGCCATGATGTACTTCCACAAACGTGTTTTGAAGAGCAGACTTTGATAGATCCCTGTTCTTTAAATAACACAGGGTGCCCACTCACACCTGATTGTCATCCCATTGATTGAAAACACCTGACTCGAATTTCACCTTCAAACTAATCCTAGAGGTTCACATACTTTTGCCACTCACAAATATGTAATATTCGATCATTTTCCTCAATAAATAAATGACCAAGTATAATATTTTTGTCTCATTTGTTTAACTGGTTTCTCTTTATCTACTTTTAGGACTTGAGTGAAAATCTAATGATGTTTTAGGTTATATTTATGCAGAAATATAGAAAATTCTAAAGGGTTCACAAACTTTCAAGCACAACTGTACTACAAAAAACACCTTTTCAGCTACAAGTAAGGAAGATTCTGATACAGAAATTTCAAAGATAAAGTTGCTGACATCTTCAGTTATACATGAGAGTAAGGATCATATGTACATAGCACATGATTCATGGTCAGAACAGTCCTCTAATTCTCCTGGGTCAGGTACATTACAAAACATCTGACTTAAGCAATTCACTGCCTCACATGAAAGTCTACCTATTACAAAGCATCATTGTTATCCAAGACGTATTTCATTGAAATGCATAAAGTTGCATATATACACTAAAAATGTGTATTTTCCACTCTAAGGACATTGTTATTTATTACTTCTTCAATCATCAACAATCAGAATTATTTTATGTCATATGTCATTTTTCACTTGTTACACATCGTGCGTTATGCATTGCTACTCACAAATCAATCATCTCTTTGAGATCTTATTTCATACACTTGCATTAACAGTGAACATTTATTAAACTGACTTTAACATACTAGATGTGCTTAAAATTAAGTAATTTAATGGGTACTGACAATTAAGAAACATCTGTAAAATCTAGAAGGTTGTCACTTTGTGAATATTCTCTCTATTATAAAAAAAAATCTTGGGAGGGAGACAAGACGTGATCTTCTCAGAAGACACTTTGACGTTACATGAGACAAGGCAGTGAGACAAAAGGACAGCTGATGTACGGGCTTTTAAATGATCAACGCGCAGTGCAACAACAGAACACGCAGCTCGCCAGCAGTGTGTTCAGCCCCTCCCTTTACAACGTGAGCAGCATTATATGTTCCGCAAGTAAGAGAATTTAACCATGCCCAGAGCCGGAAATAAAGGACAAAGTGTAGTTGACAAAGTAGAATGTTGTAAAGAACTCAAAAATGTTGGCGTGGTACACATGCACAGCAGGTTAGAGATAATGGAAGTACGAAAATTCCAAAGTCTCAAAAAAAGGATAGGAAAGATCGCATTAGCACAAACAAACGAAAATTATTACTCGGTAAAACAACAGAACAGTGAAAAGAGATTGAATATATTGTTCGGATTTAAAGTTTAAGTCGAAGACTTGTAGATCGTCTAATTCGTGTTGCCAGCAAGAATTAAAAGAATCCAAAAACATGTTGCGGTATGAAGTCCTGTGAGACAGACACTTTTAACATGAGATTCTTTCAAGTCACGCCCTACTTACAACTATTTTCAAACAAGACTACAGTCATCTAACCTCAGTCGTGCGAATGCTTTTGTCAGACACACTTTCTGCGCACTCAGCTCTTATAAATTTTATCAGGACAATAATTTTATACATTCTAGATGACACATCAACGACAAAACGAAGAAGAAAGAGCATGGACAAACATTTGAGAAAGTCGTTTTATTTATTAGACACAAAGAAACGATATTCACTCACAGGCAGATATACATTGCGTTGTCACGATGTAAGTCCAAACACGGAAACTAAATTCAATGCGATCTTGAAGAAAAGTTAATTCCAAATATTGTTTTTACAAAAGTTTAAAAGTAAAAGTGAAAATAATGCATATATATCAATTTCAATGAAAATAACAATCTCTTTAAATTGTATATCCGGTAAACCAAACCCGGGGGTGGGCGAGCAAAGCCAGCAGGGAGTGGAGCCCCATAATGTTCTATAAATAAAATGCCTCATTATTGTAAGTATTTTGGAGCATGGTCTCAGTAGAGTACTGTTTAAAACTAGAACTTCTTAAGCTTTTTCCTGTTGTTTTTATATATGACCGGCAGTGAGAAACTAAAGTTGATCGCTCAGCGGGTGGTGGAAACTTAAAGCCGACTGTCTCTGAAGCAGAAAGCACTTAAGTAACTACAGAAAACGGAGAAGATGACATCAACACTAAACGTAAGTTCTATCTGCTCTCTGCCCATTGAGGGCACGTTTATATGTTGTGTGTCCTGCAGCATGTACAGTTCAGGTTTTCCGGCCGACAGTGTAAACAGCTTCACCTGCCAAAAGTGTTTAGTTAATTTAGAGTTGGTCGGGAAAATACGCGAATTGGAGGACCGCGTTAGGAATCTGATAGTGATTAGGCAAACCAAAAATTGGACCGACTCAGTTTGTTTAGACAATTCGGCTACTTCTGATTCGGCTTCAGTCTCTCCTGGTCCCACCGTAGTCAGCGTGTGGCTGAAGTCAGCAGCACCAATTCAGCCACAGGGCAAGTGGGTAACAGTAAGACGGGGGTCTAAGAATCCAAAATGTAGTCCCCCGGCACCCAGGTCACCAATTCGGACCCAGAACAGATTCTCAGCACTCTGCAGCGCGCCTGTGGAAACTGAGAATAAAAAAGTGCTCATAATTGGCGATTCCATAGTGCGGAATGTTAGAAATCCAAACTGTGTTAAACCAGCAGTTAATGTTAAGTGCCTCGCAGGGGCCAAGATTTCTGGCATAGAGGCTGAATTGGACCTTGTCGCCGATGATGAAGTATCTTACCTTATTGCTGCATGTTGGCACTAATGATATTTATTCACAGCAATCTGAGGTATTAAAGAGGAACTTCATCTCTCTATGCATCAAAGCCAAAAGAAAATGTTGGAATTTAGTTGTATCTGGCCCCTTACCAAGATTACATAGAGGGGATGTGATTTATAGCAGATTGCATTCCCTTCACTGCTGGCTAGAAACCTGGTGTGCAAACAAAAGCATAGCGTTTGTGAACAATTGGGATGATTTTTGGGAAAGGCCTGGATTTTTCAGAAGAGATGGTCTTCATCCTAACTGGAGGAGATCTTATGTATTTTCCCAAAATATGGCAGCAAAACTGCCTGGTTGACTGATTAGAGTACCATCCAGGCCGCAGTCATGTGATCTTAAATCACAGGCTGTTGTTTATCCCACCTGTTACTTTCCTGAAGCTGTTACCCATAATCCTTGTCATGGGGCATCCAGTAAATTTAGTCTTAATACAAACCTTAAATTAATTGATAACCAAAAAATAAGGTGTATAATTAGACCAAGGGATAAAACCAGACCCTCCACCAGGGGCATCTGTAATAGAAATTTACTTCAAATTAAAACAAAAAATATATCAGTAGTTCAGAAAGAACCACTCAGTTTTAAATGCTGCTTATTGAACATTCGCTCTCTTGGCACTAAAGCTGTTTTGGTAAATGATATTATATTAAGTACAAAATCTGATCTGTGTCTTCTCACTGAAACCTAGCTTAGTAAATGTGACACTGTCCCCCTAGCTGAGGCGTCACCAGATGGCTACTCATTCCTTCATAAGTCTAGAGATTTTGGTCGAGGAGGAGGCCTCAGAATAATTCATTGTAACAAAATGCAAATCACTTCTAAAAATGTAGGCAACTTTACATCCTTTGAGGCATTCATTTTAAATATTAAAACAGATTCCAGCACAATTATAGTGCTAGTCTACATACCACCAGGGCCGTATTCATTGTTCATAACTGAATTTAGCAACCTTCTATCTGATTTGGCTATAAATTATGATCACGTAGTACTGATGGGGGATTTTAATGTACACATTGATGTGGAAACTGACACTTTTAGCAAATGTTTTACTTATTTGTTAAATTCAGTAGGATTTTGTCAGATTGTCAAAGGTCCAACTCATAATCATAACCACACATTAGATTTAATTATAACTTACAAAGTTGAAGTTCAAAATTTTAAATATCACTCCCTTAAATGAAGTTATTTCCGATCACTACTTAATTACATTTGATTTAGTCCTGCCCTTGTCAACACACTCCCAGATTAAAACAAAGACAGTGCGACATCTAGATTGTAATTCTGCTTCAAAATTTATAGATACTTTGAGTAAGTCAAGTGTAATTGTGGAAAACAATTTATATCAGCTAACATCACATTATAATGTGACCTTGAGAGATGCTCTGGACACAGTGGCTCCCCTTAAAACAAAAGTGATCAAAGCAAATAGAAACTCTCCCTGGTTTAATGAAAACACTCGAGCTCTTAAATTAGAGTGTCGAAAACTGGAGTGCAGATGGAGAACAACAAAGCTACATGTCTTTCAAATTGCATGGACAGAGAGTGTTAATAAATATAAAAAAGCCCTCTTTAAAGCTTGCTCAGAATACTATTCTACATTAATAGATAGATAACAATAATAAAAATCCTCGGGTACTGTTTAAAACAGTGGCTAAATTAACAAATGGAAATTCAGATCAACAGTGCAAAATACCAACAGATATTAGCAGTACAGACTTTATGAACTTCTTCAATGAGAAAATTAAAAATATAAGATCCCAGATCTCTGCATCACACTACAAACCAAATACTAGTTTAGCAGACCCTGTCTCATATTGCATTCAGCACTTTAGTAATTTTAATCCTGTAACTGAGCAGGAAATCTTAACTTTAATTTCTAAAATGAAACCCACTACTTGTTCCCTAGATCCAGTGCCAACAAAACTAGTAAAAAGTGCAATGAATGTTCTTGCAGCGCCTATTCTAAACATTATCAGTAGTTCATTATTGCATGGCGCAGTACCTGATACACTAAAAGTGTCAGTCATTAAACCATTACTTAAAAAGTCAGACCTAGACCCACACATACTAAATAATTATAGGCCTATTTCAAATCTATCGTTTCTCTCTAAAATACTAGAAAAAGTAGTCGCCAATCAGCTTCAGTCACAGCTTACGCATTACAATTTATTTGAGAAATTCCAGTCTGGTTTTCGCAGTGGTCATAGTACAGAAACGGCACTAACGCGGGTTGTAAACGACATTCTGATATCCTCTGATGAAGGAAACTCCACTGTAATTATGTTGTTGGACTTAAGTGCAGCATTTGACACCATCGACCATTCTATTTTACTACACAGGCTAGAAAATGATGTTGGGCTTACAGGCACCGTGCTCGCTTAGTTTAGTTCTTATTTATCAAATCGATTCCAATATGTACAGAAATGTGCTGACAGTACTCCATCATTATACACAGAAGTTCAATATGGTGTTCCGCAGGGCTCAGTACTGGGACCTTTACTGTTTTCACTTTACATGCTTCCACTGGGATCTATCATTAGGAAACATAATGTTAATTTTCACTCGTATGCAGATGACACCCAGTTATACCTTTCATTTAAATCAGATGAAGTTTCTCCGATGTTGTCTTTAATTAGTTGTGTTAGCGAATTAAAGGAGTGGATGAATAAGAACTACAGGTACTCGTCGACATACGACCTATGCAAGTTACGACTGTTCGACTTTACGACGTGTTTGACTGTTTCCCCTGCCAGCTGTTGGCAGGGCCAGTTTCCCGCACTCTCAAGTCTCGCTACGCAGCAGTAATAATATACGCAGCAGTGTTGCCCCACGTGTGTTTGTGTCTTGTTGTTTTGGCAATTTTCGATAATAATATAACCCTAACATATAACCCTATAATATTAACACTAATAGCAGCTTTCTACTCAAAACGGCAAACTTGAGAAGCTGCCAGCATCAAACCCAGAAGCTCTTGATTGGGCAGTTCTTAGGATTGCACTACGCAAGCAGTCGCATCAACTGCTTACCGCAACCTGCTTTCTTTTTTCTTCTTGAATAAAAGCGCACTTGTTCTGTTATACTTGTACTTGTGAAAGTGTTTATTTGATATTTGGACTTCAGGCTTCACACCAGTCATTCTCAGTCACACACACCACTCACATCCACATCCACAGTTATCCCAGTCTCGTTCGTGCACAAGTTTTATATACAATCATCACATTCAAATGTTAACAGTTCCCACACACAACTGCTGACTCCCAATCAAGAGCTTCTGGGTTCGATGCTAGCAGCTTCTCGAGTTTACCGCTTTGAGTAGAGAGCTGCTGTTATTGTTAATATTATACAATAAAAACATACATTTGATTTACGTCTGTAACAACCGCTGTAAATTTATAGTGCTTGTCAAAGTTAGCGTTCACACTCGCCCCGATATGACACTGCTCTTTTCAAATAAAGACGCGCTATAACAGAGGTGAACTCAGATCAGAGAAAACAGAAGCCCTCCCCGCAAGAAATGTCGACTGACAGTGTATGAATGGCGTATGGAAGAAGTGTGTTAAGCGTTATGTAAATACTTTTGCTGGATTTAACAGTGAACAAGAACTTGATGAGATTCGTGAAGAAATAGTGAAACTGTCAAAAGACCTTTCATTGGAATGTGAAATGGAAGATGTCGAGGAGTTGCTAGACCGGGAATCAGGTGAACTTATGAATGAAGAGCTGATAGAATTGGAAGAAGAAAGAGTGGCGAAAGAAGAAACAAGAGAATTGGAGTAAGACGAAGAGGAGGAGGTGCCACAAACAATGTTCACCACAAAGGGATTGTCAGAAGATTTATCTCTACTGAATAAACTCCTCGCTCATTTTGAAAAAATGGACCCAAATATTGAACGATTTGCGAGGATTGAACGGATGGCACGCAACACATTTCGTCCTTATTGCGAAATTTATGAAGAGAAAAAAAAACAAACAATTCAGACGAAGCTCACTATGTTTATGAAAAGAGCAACTCCTCCCATCACCCCGTCCGCAGCCTCGCCTGATCTGATGAAGGCGATATCGACAACCCGCAGCCAAGCACCAGTGGTGCCAGGAATTAAATGTACAGTACAGTATTTCTTGTTTTGTACGTTTTCCACATATTAAACAAATTGTACTGTAGTATGCTGTGTTTGTCTTAGAAAGTAAGAAAATGTTGATAAAATATTACTTTAAGATGATTACAATATTATTACCCAGTCTAATATTCTTACCTTAAATTAACATAGGCCGACTTACGTCCAGATCAACTTACAACCAGTCAGTCGGAACCAATCGCGGTCGTAAGTCGACAAGTACCTGTACTTGTCTTTAAATACAGATAAAA
Source organism: Erpetoichthys calabaricus (assembly GCF_900747795.2). Classification (NCBI taxonomy): domain Eukaryota; kingdom Metazoa; phylum Chordata; class Cladistia; order Polypteriformes; family Polypteridae; genus Erpetoichthys; species Erpetoichthys calabaricus. Next base: position 94,306,827 of record NC_041404.2, read on the forward strand.
CAGAGATGCTAATTGTTGGAGGGAATGACGCTGATCATAAAAATATTTTGTCATCATTTAACTCAGTTGGAATCCCAATTAATTTTACTGAATCAGCCCGCAATCTAGGAGCTATCTTTGACTCTAGCATGTCATTTAAAGCGCATATTACAAAGTTGTCCAAAACATGCTTCTTCCATCTTAAAAATGTTAGGAAATTAAGGCGCTTTTTAAATAAACAGGATTCTGAGAAATTAATTCATGCATTTATCTCTAGTAGGATTGACTACTGCAATGCGGTGTTCACTGGATGTTCAAACTGTTCTTTATACAGCCTCCAGTTAATACAAAATGCGGCTGCAAGAATTATTACAAGAACAAGAAAATACGAACACATAACTCCAGTTCTTAAATCCTTACACTGGCTCCCGGTTAAGTTTAGGGCAGATTTCAAAATCCTTCTTTTAACATATAAAGCATTAAATGGCCGAGGTCCGGCTTACTTGTCTGAACTTATCATGACTTACAAACCAGAGCGCACATTAAGATCTCAAGATGCTGGTCTGCTTATGGTTCCAAGGATTAATAAAATAACAATGGGAGGTCGAGCTTTTAGTTACAGGGCCCCTAAACTGTGGAATGGTCTGCCTGCTACTACAAGAGATGCCCCTTTGGTCTCAGCTTTTAAATCCCGGCTGAAGACTCACTACTTCAGTTTAGCATACCCTGACTAGAGCTGCTGATCAACTGTACATACTGCATCTCTGTTATTAGTCATTAGCACTTAAACATAAGTAACATGATAGTTAGAATTGAATACTAACCCTCACCTATTCTGTTTCTCTTCTTGGCACTCGAATGTGCCACTTGGTGCCACGGCCCACCTGCCAAGTTGTTTTGCCTGCCTAAGGTAAAGTCATCCCTGATGGAGGATCGCAGGAATTGTGAGAAAGAGGGGTCCTTTCATCGGATTGGCTGGCCCAACACTGTTTCAGCCGTGGAATGGCCAAATGGGGGAGGCAGCTTGATGGATGAGGTCTCCTGGAGTCTAAAATTATTAAAATTACTGTTAAATTCTGCTCCGTACTTCTAAAAAATGTTTATTTTTTATTGAGGATTTGTTCTGTTCTGTGTATTGTATTGTATTGACTCCCTTCTTTTGACACCCACTGCACGCCCAACCTACCTGGAAAGGGGTCTCTCTTTGACCTGCCTTTCCCAAGGTTTCTTCCATTTTTCCCTACTAGGTTTTTTTGGGAGTTTTTCCTTGTCTTCTTAGAGAGTCAAGGCTGGGGGGCTGTCAAGAGGCAGGGCCTGTTAAAACCCATTGCGGCACTTCCTGTGTGATTTTGGGCTATACAAAAATAAACTGTATTGTTTTTATGAAACTGTTTAAAGCTGTCCTTGTGAAATTATTTGCCCTGTATTTCAGAAGGAATTTTTGCCATTGTTTGTGACTCCTGTTTATTGTTTTACTAGCAAAATACCCGTGCTTCACAACAGAGAAGTAGTGTGTTAAAGAGGTTATGAAAAAAAAAGGAAACATTTTAAAAATAACGTAACATGATTGTCAATGTAATTGTGTTGTCATTGTTATGAGTGTTGCTGTGTTTTATATATATAAAATACACACACACACATATAAACATATATATACATATACATATACACATATATATACATATCTACATATATATATATACATATATACATATACACATCCACATATCAACATATATATATACACATATGTACACACACACACGCTTTATGGGTGATGATTGTTTTACTCTTTTTATGTTTATTTTATTTGATTGTAGAATCAACTCCTATCTGCGCACAGCAGGGCAGCCGTGGGCAGATGCGTATGGTGTATTCACTCCATGTTATCGTGCATTGCGCTGTCAGTGGTATTTTGATAAAAGAATTTGAACAACATATAAGAAGCGTATAAATTATTAAACAGTAAAACATTAACATTTAAGAAGTAAAGTTACATTAAGTACTACTGCAGTGCCTTCGGGTATACCTCATTTTTTGTTTGCCCATTACATGCTTAAATGTATACATTTTTTGGTGTACCTACCCGAGAACACGTGACATATAACCGAGCGTGGGAGAAGCATGGATTTTAAACACGCGTTGAGTTCATCTGCTGGTCTCCCTCGTGGAATAACTGGTAATGTTTGACTAAAATCTACAGCGAGTAAAACGACATTACCTCCTATTTTTTTTTTTACGATCTCTGAGATCTTGCTTTTTTCGGTTCAAGGCTTCATAAGCTCTTTTATGTTGTATGGTGTACTTATCCCAAACCATCATCTTTGAATGTTGCAAGACTTTCGCCTTGTATGTAGATCGGGGTAATTACATTCATTGCATTCCTAGTCTGAATCACAATGTGATTGTATGGGTGGTTTCCTGGCACTGTAGGGTTGCCACCCGTCCTTTAAAATACGGAATCGTGCCGCGTTTGAGAATGAAATTGCGCGTCCCGTTTTGAATCAATACTGGACGGGATTTATCCCGTATTTTTTTTATCCTTTTTTTTTTAAAGCAGCGTCTCATGCAAATCATCCCACACACATTTTATGAAGATGCCTCCTTTCCTACTTTTGATTGGGTAATACTTGATGTCATCGTTAGTTTGATTGGTGTTTTTAACTGTCCAGTGAGGAGGGCGTGTCTTTTAAGTAGAGTCTGCAAAGTGTTGGCACTGAGATGTGGCGTCAGCGCCATAGTTGAAGCCCCTAACGTTGCGGTCAGCAAGTCGGCTAACATCCGCCATGTGCCGTCTTTCAGTTGCAAGAAGCAGATCATAGAATGGTTGAAACTGTTGCCCCTAACGTTGCTCCACGGCGTGTGGTTCGTTTATACCTCGTGTCTTCTCATTAAACTTTTATCTCGCGAATATGTTATTGCAATCCGCAGCGGGAGCGTTTGTATAAACTTAATTTAAAGTTACGTTTTACACCGTGCTTTGTTTCCCTTATGAACATGCTTGTATGCTTAACTCGCTCCGTTCTCAATTGTTTAATTCATTTTTTGCTCTTCGCTGTTTGCGGCTCTTCCTCCATTTCCCCCTACTTCGTTCTTTTATCTCGCGAATATGTTATTGCAATCCTTAACGGGAGCGTTTCAATAAACTGATTGAAAATAGTTTAGCATTTACCTTTTTAGTAAAAGGCGAGCTTTTAAGCCTGAGAAATCACCCCGTAAATGCACACGTTTAATTGGACATGTGTTAATATGTATGGTTACACAGTATTAAAAGACAGTGAACAACGTCAGTTACCATTGTTCCCGCGTTTGATAAAAGGTGAGCTTTTAAGCCTGAGAAATCACCCCGTAAATGCACACGTTTAATTGCACATGTGTTAATATGTATGCTTACACAGTATTAAAAGACAGTCAAAAATTAACGTCATTTACCTTCGTTCCCGCGTGTGACTCGTGCTGTAAATCTCTTCCTTGTTTTTAGTTCACGTGATTACGTAGGAGGCGTGATGACGCGATACGTGACTCCGCCTCCTCCATTACAGTGTATGGACAAAAAATATGTTCCAGTTATGACCATTACGCTTTGAATTTCGAAATGAAACCTGCCTAACTTTTGTAAGTAAGCTGTAAGGAATGAGCCTGCCAAATTTCAGCCTTCCACCTACACGGGAAGTTGGAGAATTAGTGATGAGTGAGTCAGTCAGTCAGTGAGTGAGTGAGTGAGTCAGTCAGTCAGTCAGTGAGGGCTTTGCCTTTTATTATTATAGATTTCCGTTTACCGATGTTTTGTTTTAAATATGTTATTCTTAGCATTTTTATTATTAAATTGATGACATCTTATTTTATTTTACCCAATTTTTTATTTACTTATTTATTTAAATAATTTATTTATTTAATGTAGTATTTTAAGTTCATTATATATGGTTATTGGTTATGTTTATTGGTTACAATTTTTAGCTGAAAACTAAACAAAAACATTTTTTCTAAAAAAATTACTTTTTTAGCAAAAAAGAATGATGAATTTTACTTAACTAAATATATGTTTTATTTAATTTTAAGTGTTTTAACCACAGTGTTATTTAATTGGCAGGGGAAGAATAAGACATTAAACATGGAGATGACTAAGGGCTTTAAAGAAAAGTGCAGGCATTGGTTTTATCAAAAGATCAATAACACAAGGTATACTATTTAGTCATAAATGTGAGTATCAAATTGTAAATGAAGATTCTTTTACTTAGCTTGAATAATAAAGTAAGTTGTCACCAATGGAGCTTGAATGCTGTGTGCAACATGCCACCAGTTAATACTGTATATCCTGGCTGTCATGATGTCATAGATCATGTGATCTGTATTATATGCATTCTTCCAACAACATGGAAATGTCCATGAGAAAAATCCACAAAATGCTGACTGATGTAAAAAATGACAAAATAATAGTAAAATATAATGTCTTTACATATAAGAATAAAAATGAAATGTTCAAGTTTCAGAATAATTTGCAACAGAAGGCATCATATGCTTCAAAAGCAGAAACCAGCAAAATGTCCATGAGGCTTGGAAAAAAAATTTCTTTGAGGGGTATGCATGTGCTTCACTACTACCCAATAACAATTCTCTTGAAAACAACCCTTCCAGTGAAACAGATAATACATTAAATACCTCAAATGTGTGGAATATAACACATGTTGTATTTCATATTGTTTATCTTCATCAATGCCAGCAGGAGAAGGAGCTGAATGTCTGAAATACAACCAGAAGAAAATGGCCCATAACTGAGGCACACAAAAGTTTGGATACATGAGTCAGCAAAGCCTATTTACAGGAAATTGGACCAGCGTGTTTCAGGATTGTATATGGCTCAAAATACCTTGTACCTAATTTGGAATGAAACTATCAAGCTGATATCCCACATTGCAAGTCACAAATTATAGAATAAATAAATTAACCAATTCCTTTGCATTTTTGAGAGGAATAAAATATGTACTTTTAAAAAATTTCTGAACTTTCTCTAAAATTACATTATTGACAAAGAAGAATTGGAAATGAAGTCTAATGACATTTCTTTTTGTGGCCTGTTTGGTGGACGTGAAAGTCACAGTAAGCCATTAAGACACCCAGAGGGAGATTTATAATTGAAAACTTCACAAAAGTTGAGTAATCCCTAACATCCTTTCTTAACAAAGGTCATGAAGATTAATATTTTAAATATATCTGTTGACTAAAATCACATGAATATCCAGCGACGAAGAAGTCATGCTCCCACAATGACTCCTCAGCAAAAAAAAATTTTCCATCAGAGGTGCTAGAAAAGAAAACTTAATGTGATCAATAACAGTTGGGAGTGTAAAGCTCAAATCTAAAAATTTAAAAATATTTCCTGAAGAATGATGGGTTCTGGTTGTATAGGGAGTTCATCAATTTTAAATTACTGATAGAAAGCACCAGCTATAATATTTTTATTTCAGGCTGTACAAAACAAAATCACAAAATTAAAACGCCAGAAAAGATTTAAGGCATGTTAGAATCTTCCAAGATCAAAAATGGCTGTTTAGCATCCTATAAACTGTGCCTCCATTCTTACAAGGCCAATTATTGTATTGAAATAATACTTTATTTTCAACATCATGATTTCTTTCTGTTTGAGTTTGAGATTATTGCTTCAACACCAACAGAAGAAGCGTCTACTTCTAATTCAGATGGGAAACTTATTTCACGTGTCTAAACCAATGACCTATTGAAAATTATTGTTTAGGTCATTGAAAGGCTTACTGTGCCTCTTCTGTTTATCAAAATTTGTGAGATATCTTACAATTTAGTGTACTTAACTGCACAGGGTGGCACTTTAAGGAATTAGAATTGGAAGAAATTAGGTTGAGCTAAACAAGTCAAAGTCATAACTGTGTGCAAAAGTACCTGATAAACAAGGCCCAGGTCCAAGGTCCATTTTGTGTTGCCAAGAAATGGGGCAAGAAGATGAGAAATTAAAAGTTCATGTAACCGTAACTACAGCCAATACGCAAGTCAAAATCATATTCAGAACACAAAAAGGAATTTATAACCAGAGGGCCTTTTAACTAGTAATAATCATGCTACAGGTTTCAGTCTGAATCCAAAAACCATGGTCACACAGGAAATCCAAAATGCTGACCATTATAGCTTTGAGATGGTGATATCATGCACTGTACACATCCAGGTGACCTCACCTAGTAAAGGCAATACAACCATCAACAAAAGTTCCAACTGACGGCTGATCACCGCCTTTGTTTAGTAAATGTGTCAATTTGCAACGCTGAACCTGCATTCACCTCTCCCTCATTCAGCCAGCATAATACCTTTCCTGACACAGTACCCTTCCCTATCACAGGCAGAATTCTGCCTTTTATTTATTTGAAAGCGGTATTTAATAAAATAATAATTATATATTTTATTTATATAGTGCCTTTCTCATTTAGATTTCACAGCAACATCATTTGAATGATTTCTTCTTAATCCAGTTTTTATTGCTGAATAAAAACCTTGTGTGAAAGTATTTATTCTATATTTCAGGACATTCTTCTTGGAGGAAGCAACGACGAAGCTCCTCTGCAAGGAGAGCGAAGAACACTCTTCATTTGTCAGTGGACCCCATGCATGCCTTATACAGTACATGGGCGTTCGTCAGGTCAGATGACATTGCTGTGAAGGGGTTCTGGCTGTACTGTTTTGTGGAAGTCTTTACTTTTTTTTAAGCATTTTATTGATTTTGTTAAAATGAAATAACATTCCATACAAGCAAGTCAAGTTTAACAAAACTAGGTTCAAAACAAATCAACCCCCACCCATGAGAAAGAGAGCTAGGCCAGCAGATTAAAAGTTTAAACTAGTAAAAATAGGTAAAGAGATAAATTAATAAATGAATAAAAAAAAATAGAATAAAACAGTGGGGAGAGAATCTGCTTCCTCAAGTTAAATGCTTATTCTAAAATGTTATTGATTAGATCCTGCAACATTTTGAAAAGTTTTTGTACAGATCCTCCAAGAGAGAATTTGATTTTTTCCCTTATCAAATAGTACATAACATCTGCTACCCACTGACTTAAAATAGGTGACTTAGGATTCTTCCAGTTGAGCAAGATAAGTGCCAATAGTTTAGTAAAGGCAATCACAGTTTGTTTGTCCTTCTCCACTTTAAGCCCATCTGGAAATACACCAAACACAGCTGTTAATGGATTAGGTGGGATTGTGACACCAAGGATGTCTGAAAAGCATTTAAATGTTTTGGTCCAAAATTATGTTAATTTGGTGCACGCGCAAAACATTTGGCCCAGTGAGGCTGGAACTTGATTGCAACGTTCGCAGGTTGGATCTTGCACTGGAAACATTTTGGACAATTTTAAATGAGACAGATGTACTCGATATACAATTTTACGTTGAATAACTATATGCTTTGCACATATGGAGCTCAAGTGAATTCTGTGTATTGCTACCTTCCAGTCCTTTTCTGAGATGATGAGTGAGAGGTCCTTTTCCCATTATACTTTGGGATCTTTGAAAGGGAGGGACTATAAAATGTTTTTATATATTGTGGAGATTCTGTCCAAGTCCTCAAGACTGATCAATAATTTTTCTGGTATGTGGGAGGTGAGGAAAATTGGGTAGGTTTTGTTTAACAAAGTTTCTAATTTGAAGATAGTGAAAGAAATGTGTTGCTGGAAATTGAAATTTAGAGTGTAATTGTTTGTAGAATGCAAATATGTTGTCTATGTACAGATCCCTAAGTGATTTAATCTCGAATGTTTTTTAGACATTAATAACTGCGTATGTTTGAGAGGGTGGGAAAAAGTGGTTCTCATGCAGAGGTGCCACTGATGAAAGCTTCTCTATCTTAAAATACTTTCTACCTTGGTTCCATATTCTGAGTGAGTGAAGCACAATTGTGTTGCTAGTATATTGGTGATGCCTTGTACTTTTTGTGGTACAAAGCAAGGATTAAAAAGAAGTACTGCAGGATTTTATTTCTATTGTGGACCAAGCCTGTGTGTGCTCATCTATGTGTCGATGTCCAGGTTTTTATAGCTTGTATATTTGCAGCCCAGTAATAAAATTAAAAGTTAGGTAGAGCCATGCCACCTTCTGTCTTGGGTCTTTGTAGGGTCGCCCTTTGGATATGTGGATGTTTTGAATTCCAAATTGTTTTGTCTTGGTAGAGTAATATATTACTGTACTTTTCCCTTTTGTATTATTAATATGTATCCTTTGTCAGAATGCCTGAAATCTCACAGACTTACCACTGTTTATAAGGTATTGTACCATATAAATTCTACCAACCTTCCCTTCTACATTTATAATCTCAGGCAATTAGGTGTAGTAAAAGACAAGCAGGAGTTAAGTTACAATATAAATCATGTACTGATGATAACATTCATAAATAATAACAATATGCAAAGTACATTTGAAAACTGGCAACCATATAATCTGATAAATGCTGATCTGTAGTTTCAGGCGGCACACAGACTTGTTAGTTACTTTAAATGTAACTAATTAAGTCCTCAAATGTAACTAGTTAAGTCCTCATTTTTGGTCAGCTTTCTTCAGAACAGGCCGCATGCCTGTCTCAATATGGCTGCCGAGCTGTGCTCTTCATTGTGTTGTCGTTTTAAGTTCATAGAGTGTGAGATGATCTTTCATCAGTTGGTCAGAGAGACAGAGAGGTAAAAAAAGCAAATGTATAGATTTTCAGTCCAACCCTTATAGCCATTAGGGTGTCATGGTACTTAAAGGTTTCTGATACAAGCCTATTCTAAACAGCCATACTTCAGATCAATTTCTTCCATATAGATGGCAAAATTTTGTTGATTAAGAGCTTTATATTTACTTGTGATGTTTAAACCTAGGGATTTAAACTGATCTGCAATGATAAAAAGGGAAGGTTTTGAATCTAATATTGTGTGCTTGAGAATTCACTGGAAAGAGCACACTTTTATTCAAATTAATTCTGAGACAAGAAATCTTTTGAAGTTCTGTTAGTGCTGTTAGGACTGCAGGCACAGTATTTTGTGGATCTGATATATACAGTACCATATCAACAGCATATAGAAGAATTTCCTGTTGAAATGTTTCTCTGATAATCCCCTTTATTTCATAAACATTTTGATAGTGAACTGCCAGTGGCTCAATGGCGATTGCAAAAAACAGTGGTGACAAGGGGCATCCTTGTCTAGTACCTTGTTCTAGTTTGAAGTAGTCTGAATTAATATTTTTAATGCAAACTGAAGCTTCTGGACTGGTGTGCAGTAGTTTGATCCATGCACAAATGTTTAGGTCAAACCCAAATTTCTCCAATGCAGTGAAAATCCATTCAACCATATCAAATGCTTTTCTGCATTCAATGAAAATAACATCTCCAGGGTGTTAGACTTTGTGGGTGAATGCAGTACATTAAACAGGCGTAGAAGATTGGAAACTAAGTGTCTGCCTTTAATAAATCCAGTTTGGTCTTGTGATATTACTGAAGGAAGCACTTTCTCAATCCTTCTAGCTAGGTCTTTGGAGAGCATCTTCACAACATTATTCAGAAGTGAAATTGGTCTGTATGATGCACATTGTAATAAGTCCTTATCTTGCTTAGGAAATATGTTTCATTGTCTCTAGCTTCTGTAATTGTTGCTAATAAAAGAGGAGCTAGCCTAACTGAGAATTTTATATTGAAATTGGCAGGGTAGCCATCCAGGCCTGCTGCTTTCCTATTCTGAAGTGAGTTTATAGCATCTAGTAATTCTGATAGTGCCAGAGGTTCATGCAATTCTTCTGCATTGAGAATATCTAGTTGTGGTATTTGTAATGCATCCAGAAATGCATTAGGTTGTGTCTTGTCTTCTTTAAACTCAGTAGAATATAAGGACTAAATGTATGCATTTTATTTTCATGGTCAATGATTTTGTCTCTGTCTGTGTTTGTGATTGCTGAGATTGCATTGCGAAAATCCTGCTTCTGGATTTGTTAAGCTAAGACTTTATTAGCTTTCTTTTCATGTTCATAGTAATAATGTCTTGAATTAAAAATGAGTTGTTCTGTTTCTTTAGTTGTCAAGAGGTTGAATTCTAGTAATTTCACTGATTAGCTCTGATACCTTATTGGTTTCCAATTTACTTCTGTGGGAAGAGATAATCTGTCCTCTTAAGAAAGCCTTCAGGGTTTCCCAGAGTATTCCTGCAGAAACCTCAGAGGATTTATTTGTCTCTAAAAAAATCGAATTGTTAGGAATAAATTCTGTACAGTTCTCGTCTGCTAATAAGTGGGGGTTAAGACGTCAGGTGCATAATGATTTGAGCTCCATGATCAAAGGGGTATGGTCGGAGATAACAATAGCGTTAAACTTACAAGATTATAGATAACAATTTCTTGCCTATGATTTAAAGAAATAATCAATTCATGAGTAGCAGTGATGCACTGGCGAGTAGAAAGAATATGCTCTTGAGTTTGGGTTTAGAAACCTCCAGAAGTCTGATAAGTTGTGATTAGTTTCAAACTGTGTAATTGTCTTTGCAGTGTTAGATGTCCTGTAGCAGGAGACCTATCTAGGTCTGTATTTAAAACACAATTAAAGTCCCCAGCCATTATAATTTTATTAGTGTTCACATTGGGAAGGGATGCAAAAATGTTTTTAATGAAGTCTATATAATCTACCTTGGGTGGATAGATATTTAACAAAATCACTTTATAGTTAAATAAATTACCCATGACGATCACATATCTCCCTTCAGGATCAGATACTGCATCTGATACTACAAATAAGATTGTTCTATGTATAAGAATTCCCACACTTCTTGTTTTCTTTGTAAAGCTGGAATGGAATATTTGGCCAGTGCAGTCTCTGTGCAGCCGACAGTGATCCTTACTTAATAAGAGGGACTCCTGTAAAAATACTATTTTAGCGTTTTGCCCTGTTAGGTGAGAGAATACTTTAATTCGTGATTCAGACCTTTAACATTCCACCTTATAAAGTTAACTGTTCGGTCATGGAAACATTGCTTCTGAACTTTTGTGGTCATTTTGTAGTCTTAATTTCCAATCTTCCCAGGACTTATTGCCATGAAGCCTATTGTTATGTTGGCACTTATAATTAAAAGGATAGATTACAGATAGCTTGCTCTCTTTCATTCCCCCCATTTTGCCTCCCCACGTGAAGCTAGACCGCACTTCACAAAATCCCAGTACTCTGACATACCTAGAGGCAGAGCATGTCCAAAACAAAACAAGCCCCCCACAGTGGTCTATAGGGATTAAAATAGAAACATCTATTGACAATACAATCCAAATACTATAAACATAAATTATAATCTTAAATAGTCTGGAGAGAGTAAACCCAGAGAATGATTTAAAACAGTATCCCTGGATAAGCATAGTCAGCCCTAAAACAATAAACCAAGGGTATGGTGTTAAACAGTCACCTTAAAAAAAAAAAAACAAATTTACACATACATAAATATACGCATATAATTTTAATTAAAACATAAACAAAAAGTGGCTGAGAAGGAAATGATATGTATAATTACAGTACCAGTATCATTGAATTGATCTTCTTTGCCATGCCAGGACAGGATGCGACTCACAATTGTATTTCAAAAAAGTGTCGGGATCAGTTTTCTTAGCTCTTTTTCTGCTTCCTCCAGAGAAATAAAAATGTAGAGCTTGCATTGAATGTCCACTTTCAATATCTCTTGTTTCTGTCTGAGAAGTAACATAATATGTAATTTAAATTGTAATTTTTCAAAACGCATGATGAGACTCCTAGGTTTAGAGGTATTTGATCCCCGTATGTGGTAAGCTGCTGCTATCTCGGTGTCTGATTTGAAGTCCTCTCCAATTATTTTAGACAATAGTTCAGCTACGAATTTCACTGGGTTTGGACTTTCTAATTCTAATATTATTCCTTCTGCATCCATCTTCCAGTGCAGCAAGTCTGTCGCAGAGTACTTTACAATTACTTACAAATTACTTTGCAATTTGCAGCTGTTGCTTTTCCATCAGCGGTAGCTGCCAGTTGTTCAGCTATTTCAATCTGAGTCTTGAATGCTTGCTTAACGTCTTTCTGCTCAGTGCCAGGTGCTCTCAGTTTATTCTCAAACTTAAACGCATTTTCCTGTATTTGTTCCTCACTTTTTTCTAGCATATCTTTAAAGATTGCCACAAAGCGATTATTTAAATGTTTTTCCTGGTCTTTAATATCCTGAAGCAGCTTCTCATTTGTTTTGTGTTTGACCTTTATTTCCTTCCTAATGTAATTTCTTTCTTTCTTTATATTTTTCTTTAAATCATTCTTGAGCTCCTTTATGTCTTGAGTGGTGGCCATTGCAGCAATCATTATCTTCAGTTCAGACAGATCGTTTCGGTCTCCTCCCTGCTCTGCAGGTGAAGTGGCAAGCCCAGTTAAAGTCAATGTTCCTGGCTCGCGAGTAGTTGACAACGCGGAACATAAGGCCATTTTCAGTTTCAATGAATCTTCTGGAATCGAAGAACTATCCTGACCTGACTTGCCTGCACATTCACTCCCACTTTCGCTCTCGGCTGGAGATGATGCAGCAACATCAGAGGCCTCATGTATAAACGGTGCATACGCACAGAAATGTTGTGTACGAACGTTTCCACGCTCAAATCGCGATGTATAAAACCTAAACTTGGCGTAAAGCCACACACATTTCCACGGTAACTTATACCTTGGCGTACGCAATTTCTCCACTCGGTTTTGCAGACTGGCGGCATCCAGTGTCAAAGCAGTGCTACTGTTCCTGTGTGGTCACCCTTTCTTTCATAGCTCCACATTCCTGACGCGGCTTTATAAATACACTGAAACTAACTGCATATTGTTTATTAGTGTAATGCATCTGATTGTAATTAACCTGCAGCAATATAATGGTCCAGGGAATAGCCATAGTATTCCAAATACCATAACTGCTTTAGCGTTGTAACTCTCACTGCATCTTCTTCTTTCAGCTGCTCCCGTTAAGGGTTGCCACAGCAGATCATCTTTTTCCATATTACTCTCACAGCACCACTCGGAGTATTTATATCACTGTATCTGAGTGGGGAATCACAGCAGCAGCTGATCGGAAAGAGAATTATCAGTATACAGCATGAAGCAGACGCTGACTCAGCCACGGCAAAACACTTTATAGAGACTTCCCAGTACGGACTTCGCGGTTTAGAAAAAGTTTCATCCCAAGAACTCTAAACGCACTCAATCAGTCCATCAAGTGCTCCTTGTAGAACTGTTTACTTATAAGTACAATTACCTCACTGTAAACTTGCACTACAGTTATAATATTGCACAACCTGCGCCACTTTATAAAGCGCGTATTTACATATGATGACGGTATTAATTTTTAAGATGAAATGCAGCAAAATATGTTGATTATATTATACAGATAAAACTTTAACTTCATTTAAATAATCTGTATTGTTAATAATTAAACATGTGAGGACACACAGCGCTAGCTAGTTCATGGATTGTTCCTGCATTGCGTTGTATTCTTGCTGGTGCTGATGCGACACTGGAAAGACAGACGGATAGAATAATTAAACATGTACTACGAAGATATTTCAATGTTCCTTAAAAGTTTTAAAGAATCGGCGTTCTAATCTTACAAATTGCTTCACATCTATTACATAGCTGATTGTGTGGCGATTGGGTATTTGGAGAAAGAAAAGTAAGGACAGGAATTGGAGGTTAGTACGTTTGAAAGAGACAGTACTGCTGTGATAAATTATGTCATTGAAGGTCGCACATGGCGCAGCAAGCCTCTTACGTGAGATATGAACAAGCACTGCGCCACCGTGTTCCCATGTTTAATAACATGCTTTCATTCCTATCATCATGAAAAAGATATCACATATACATCTCAGTATTTTAATTATTCAGAGAGCTGTAATATCACGAATGTAATGGATTATGTGTCCTGTCGGAGAAAAAGAAAGCCCGTTTAAGAAGCAGGTAGTGATTCACACACAGAGCACAAAGAAGATCAAATACAGAACAAAGCATTTAACTTTAGTTACAATGGGATTTGAGAAACTAGTAAATTAAACGATTTTAAGATGAAGTTTATGATGTTCTACTTTGATGGCAAAATAAACTACGTGATTAAAGTGGAAATTTCAAGATTAAAGTTGACATTTCGTGCTTTTTTCCCACTGTGTGTCTATTTTTTAGTCTGTACCCTAATAAGCTTTCATATGACACTCAGACGGTGGGCTACGACTTGCCTTTTCACGCCGACTTTGATATTTGATTTCTTTTTTATTTTCGGGCACTGTGCAACTTTGTGAACATGAGCTTTTGAGTTTCTCCGACACTCTGTCACTCGATCAACTTTCTTTTGTTGATTATACCACTGTTTAAACCAACAAATAGTACGTTTTTCCTTTGCCTCCACTTGGTATTCGCTGAAATTCTTATATTTTCCCCCGTGCTTTTCCCATTGTCTTTTCTCAGAAGGCTATTTATATCAATTTCCATTTTCAAAGAGGAGTAATTTTGGGAGGAGTTGGGGCGGGACAGAAGGCGTGTGCATGTGCGTTACTTTTCACGCTGATCGGGATTTATGTAGTAGAACGTGAAAGTTTGCATACGTACAGATTCCTGCATCTGGATTTTTCTGTGCGTACACACATTCCCGCTTTTGTGCTTACGCCATGTTATAGTGTGAGTTCTACGCACAGCGTTATACATGAGGCCCCAGGTCTCAGAAAATCTGTGCTTTTGCCTATCTGTTCCAGGTCAGCCTCTGAAAGGCCATACCTTGAGCTTGGACTTGATGCCTGTCTAAGCATGGATGAAGCTTTAGCTTTCTTTTCAGTTTCTTCCTGAGCCCCTTTCCTGGCGCTCATGTTTATAATTGCTTGCTTATACTGTAATTTAACCCCCTCGGGTTAGTAAATACAGGATATCTCTGGATGACAAAAAATAAGAGAAAAAATATCACTGCTGTTAAAGGAGTTCCACTTCAGAAGTCTATCTCCTGTAATGGATGCGACCAACTCCTTAACTTTTGATATCAATGAAAGTAGTGCGAAGGAAATGCAACTGCCTAATGATGTAGAAATTATGGGTTGTCATCCCGGCATGGAGTGTTCGGAGTAATTCATTTTTATTATGTTACTAGCAAAATACCTGCGCTTCGCAGCGGAGAAGTAGTGTGTTAAAGAGGTTATGTAAACATATATATACATAAACATATATACTTATATACATATCTACATATACACATATCTACATATATACATATATATATACATATAGACATCCACATATATATACATATATCAACATATATATATACACATACATATACACACATACATACATACACACATATATATATATATATATATAAATATATATATATATACACATACAGACACACATATATATATACATATATATACATATCTACATATAGCAAATTACCCACGCTTCGCAGCGGAGAAGTAGTGTGTTAAAGAGGTCATGTAACCATATATATACATAAACATATATACATATATATACATATCTACATATACACATATCTACATATACATATATATATACATATACATATACAAATTTACATATCTACATATATATATATATATATATAGATATAAATATAGACATACATATATACATACATACATTCACATATATATATATATATACTGTATATATACATATCTACTTATTGGCTCCTGTATTTAGGATATAGCGGGTTGGATAATGGATGGATGGACATCTGTATGCATAGCCCTATTTGCCCGTTTTCGTTTTTTTTTCTTTCTTCAGTAATATTTCAGTAAACCCGGAGCTAGTCAGTTCAAATCCTGGTACTGACACCACTGTGTGACCCTGAGGAAGTCACTTCACCTGCCTGTGCTGCAAAAAACAAAAGTAATGTAAGAAATTGTACCTCAGATGTTGCAAGTTGCTGGAATAAAGGCATAAGTAAAATAGATAAATATGTATTATACACATAGGAACTATTAATTTATTTTCAGTTAAGTCATCTGCAGCAAACTTTTATAAATGAGGGTTTCTCATTTCTTCTTCATTGACATTTTCTCTTGGAGAGGTTTTTTCATTTCATTGAAAATTAAAGCAGCAGCTGCCAAAATATGTAGCTTTCTTATTAATTTTTCAACATTGTGTAAAATAAATTTATAAAGTAACATAAAAGGTTTAAATACTGGTTATCCTTTTACACTAAAATATTACTAAAGAGAAACAAAAAAAGTAAAATGGATATGTTCTTTTTCTTTAAGGAGATTAAATATTACTGAAGAAAGAAAAAATAAATAAAACAGCCAAATGGGGCTATGCATACGAACTTAAAAGGTTTAAATAAAACAGAAATATATATTTTATTTTTACTTGCTTAACTTGTGGAGGGTGTATCCTGTAGCAAAGCCCTAACTTTTTTCGTGAAAGGCCGTTTCAGTCAATAAGTCTTAAAAAAAGGTGTAAAGATATTGACAATAAGCTAAGCAAACCCAGGAAGACATGGAATCGTTTAAATCAAGTATCATTACATCTTCCTTTCTTAAAGAGAAGTAAGGCAGTACTTATAAGCTTACATATTTATATATAGACATACATACATATATATATATATATCTATATCCGAAGCCGTGCAAGCACACTCTTGAGAATGCAACGTATAGTTGTACAGAAGAAAAGCAATCTTGCCTCAAATGAATGGCAACCTTTTGTAAGTCTATGAACTTAATTTAAACTTTTAGGTTTACACGGTGCTTTCTTTCCGAAGTACCTGCACTCATGAATATGTCTGTATGTGTCAGTCGGTCAAATCCACGCGCTTCGCACCGGCGAAGTACCGCTTTTAAATTTTTATTAAGAAGAAAAGAAAACCTTTTTAAATTGAGGGAAAATATACTAATAACAGTTTGTTAAGGATCTGTTTTTTTGTGAAGCTGCCTTCACTCGAGTGATCACTTCGACCTGACTTGTTGGCCAACTATAAGCGTTACCTGGTAGGTAACCACCCATACAATCAGATTGTGAATCAGACTACGAATGCCGTGAATGTAATTACCCCGATCTACATGTTGTCAAATAAACGAACCACACACCGTGGCGCAATTTTAGGGGCTTCGCCTGTAGCGCTGACGTCCGAGGTTCGATTCCCGTAAGGGAGTGAAGTGGGTGGCTGGTTACCTACCAGGTAACGCTTATGGTTGGCCAGCAAGTGAGGTAACATCAGCCACGGTGCCTTCAGTTGTGAGAAGCAGATCATAGAATGGTTGAAAATAGTTTACTGTCAAATAATGCAAAGAGTACGCGACACGTCTTTCCCCCTTATTCTTGGCTCATCAGGCGTACACACTCACTGCACTCGCTTACGGTAATCGAACCTCGGACGTCAGCGCTAGAGGGGCTTCGCAGCGGTGAAGTATTGCTTTTAAATTTTAATTAAGAAGAAAGAAAACCTCCGAGGTTCGATTCCCGTAAGGGAGTGAAGTGAGTGGCTGATTACCTACCAGGTAACGCTTATGGTTGGCCAGCAAGTGAGGTAACATCAGCCACGGTGCCTTCAGTTGTGAGAAGCAGATCAAAGAATGGTTGAAAATAGTTTACTGTCAAATAATGCAAAGAGTACGCGACACGTCTTTCCCCCTTATTCTTGGCTCATCAGGTGTACACACTCACTGCACTCGCTTACGGTAATCGAACCTCAGACGTCAGCGCTAGAGGGGCTTCGCAGCGGTGAAGTATTGCTTTTAAATTTTAATTAAGAAGAAAAGAAAACCTTTTTAAATTAAGTCTTAAAAAGAGGTGTAAAGATATTGACAATAAGCTACGCAAACCCACCAAGAAATGCAATCGTTTAAATCAAGGCGCGAGTCGACAAACACCATCCCATAATATTAGTTAACGATTAACACATTTCTATATGTATTGTAAGCATACAATACAACTGATAATATGTTGCGCTTATTTATCTGGTGTACCGACATTTTTGCGCGTTTAACGTCTGAAATCTAACGTGGTTTGTGCCCTTCAGAATGAAAACAGTTTGCATTTACCTTTTTAATAAAAGGCGAGCTTTTAAGCCTGAGAAATCACCCCGTAAATGCACACGTTTAATTGCACATATGTTAATATGTATGCTTACACAGTATTAAAAGACACACAAAAATTAACGTCATTTACCTCCGTTCCCGCGTTTGACTCGTGCTGTAAATCTCTTTCTTGTTTTTAGTTCACGTGATTACGTAGGAGGCGTGATGACGTGATACGTGACTCCGCCTCCTCCATTAGAGTATATGGACAAAAAACAGGTTCCAGTTATGACCATTACGCGTAGAATTTCGAAATGAAACCTGCCTAACTTTTGTAAGTAAGCTGTAAGGAATGAGCCTGCCAAATTTCAGCCTTCCACCTACACGGGAAGTTCGAGAATTAGTGATGAGTCAGTCAGTCAGTCAGTCAGTCAGTGAGGGCTTTGCCTTTTATTAATATGTATAGATAATTATTGTTATTATACAATAAAAATACATTAGACTTGAGTCTGCTTCTGGTTTAGTACTAGTATGACACTAATGTGTGAAAAAAAACAACATGGGGCACAACAGAAAGTAATCCTTTTGAATATATTAGAAACACATTGAAGCTGGTTGCTGTGTGTTCTACATGTCCTGGTGGAGCGTGGCATGGGCATCACCATACAACTCCCAACCCAAAATTATTTCTATACATTGTGTAAAGTTCTAGTTTCAGATTGTATAAAAATGAAGTGTTGTTTGTGAATGTGTGTATGCGAGAGAGACACACTCTTAGATCACCCTCTTAGATCAAACTTTGTACATAACATAATCATCTGTGATGTATTCAGACCACAAAACACGATAAATCTGGAAAAGGGGAACCAGGATGCAATAACAAAATCATACTCTCTATGGTGTAGAATTTCTAGTGAATATTGCTTGTTAATATTCACACCAAGGTAGTAACAACTGAATTGGAAAACATTTAATTAAATAATTAAAGGGTGTACAACTATGCATAAACATTTTTAAAGAAATGCTTGTGTTGTCTTAGCCATCTCTGAAACACAGTTTAACTTCAAAAACAAATTTAAGAAGTTATTTTTCTTCATGTAAACTACTAGTGCGAACAGTTGGTTTTGAAGTGAAATATTTCACAAAATCTCACCCATGGGGCCCACCATCTACTAAATTAACACTTATTTTTCATTTAATTGGACCTTTTTGGAAATAAATGTGCAGTAATAGCCATGAACTAATACAATTTTTAGGTGACTCAGAGTCTATTAAGGTTGCTACCTGTTAAGACTTATTTAATTAAACTGGAACTACTGAAGCACTTTTAAAAACAAAATTTTGAAGTGCCTTGTCTGACATATACTTCCCTGAGTCGCACTACAATCTTTGTCCTAAGAGATTGCATGTTTATTTATTTTTCCTGCAGAAAAGCACAGTCCCTCTAAACACAGTCAAATTTGTTCATTTTTTATTATAGGTAATTGACTTAAATTCACCATGTGTAAAATTTTGAGTTTTCTTGCATCTTTACAGCTAATGTAACTATTTTTTAATTTATTTGTCTTTACTTTCTCAAATAGGCAGGCATGATTTCTTTTCAGAGTCTCTAAATCAGACCAGTTAAGGAGCTTCCATTTTACTGGTCCTTGCATTTGTTGAAACCAAGCTGTTGTTTGATTAACACCAAGTATAAAGACAAAAGGAGACAATTGTACAAGTAAGGGCTCAAATGAAATGGGAGTTCAAAGTTGAAGGTGTTGATTGTATCAAAAGGTCAAAAATAGGTGACAGAAGCAAAATATGACACAGAAAGTATAGTCAAGTAATATGAGCATCATATTAACATCCGCACTCTAGAATAATATGAAGTCATAACTAAAATAGATTATTTATATTATCTAAAGCTTGCACAGCGTGTGGTCTGTGCAGCCATTCTGTCATAGGTCACATGATTTGCGTGTCACACTCCTAGCCAGAGCCTATACTTTTTAAAATCAGATACAAGTCAAGAACCAAATCAGGACAGGACTCTAGTCAATGACAGGGCTCACTTGTGTAAACAGGGTCAAATATGAATCACATTTTAATTAACATTTCTTTGCAGATTTGGGCATATGTTAGAATACTGAGAGAAACATCTAGGCTGATACAGGGAGAATGGGCAAATCCACACAGACAATTATTGGACAAATGATCTGAGCTAAGGATGGTGTATCTATGAGACAGCAATCCTAGCCATAATTTTCCCTTTTAAGCTGACTGAATCATATATTTTCTTTTCACATCGAATCAGTGATCAAAGTGGGTCAATACTTTTCAATTTTAAGTTGTAGTGTACCTGCTCTGTTTGAAGTGCACTAGCACAGTTTATAGCATACTAGCAGCGTTTATAAGGGTACCAGGTCACAGTAAGCTTATCTGAACTGCCCTAAGGATAATACCCCACCCTCCACCCCTCTTCAATCTAATGTCAGTATAAGTCACGGTGCTCAAAGCTCCTGCTACACACTCCTTGGCCTTCAACTGAATACATCAAGTTGCAATCATAGGATACCTGCACCTACAATATGTATCCACTTCAGGCACAGCATAGAAATAACAATACAAAGACATGTGTGACATGACTAAATTTAGTTACGGTTAATCATTTCTCATGAAGTTGGGACTTAGTATTTTCTATAGCTGATGAGTGGAAGACTACATTTAATACTGTTATTAATGTAGTAGTGAGAAATCTGTTAAGACTGTTGCTTAAGCTCAGAACACAGAGAATAAAAGAATCTGTGAGGCTCCATGTACTTCAATGGAAACATGAATTTGTAATTACTACTAATCCATAGATTGTCATATTTAATCAAAAGACATTTCAATTAAACTTATTTTATACAGCGTGTTTCCTATTATCAGCCTCTGATCAAGGTATGAAATTACAACCATAATAATAATAAAAATCATTTCTAAAAATACACAAAAACAGCATGCTAGATATGTAATCAATATATACACATACCGTATATACTCGCGGATAAGTTCTCCCACGGTTAAGTCGGGAGTTGATTGTAAGTCGAATGCGGAAAACTCAAGCTATTGGTCCAAGAGATTATGATATGCTAAGGCCCATCTGAGAGAGTAACCATGGAGCACACAGCCTTTTTTTTCTGTGTATTGTGCCTACGTGACCACACAGTAATACCCAAACTATTCCGAAGCAACGTTTGCACTGATTTGTGTTTTTTGTGTCTCACACCCTCATACACCTTTATCATAAGAGCATCCCTTATGTACAATGGAGCATTCAATCAGAAGAAAATATGAAGCTGGTTTTAAATTAAACATCGTTGAAGTAGCGAAAGAGATTGGTTACTGCACAGCTGCAACAAATTTCAATGCGACTGAGAAACTGATGCGAGATTCGAGGAGGCAAGAAGAATTTAAGCATCACATTTTTAAATGTGTACATAAGTTGGGGTCTGATTTTATCAGCGATTTTTCAGTTTTCAAGACCCAACTTATATGTGAGTATATACAGTATGTGAAAATGATAATATGATTATTTGAATTTTAATTGTTACCTTGTACAAATTTCATAATCAGTTTGCTTATTCAGATTTCAACACCGTTCAAATGTTTTTCCATTAAATAGATACCCTGCCATATTAAATAGTGGGTAGATTTTTCTGCCGGAGTTATTTCAGAATGAAACCCACCATCTAATAGCCAAAGTAAAATTAAATAATTTTTAAGAGTGTTTTAATTGGTTGAAGGTGTTAACATGATTGACGTGATGTGGGCAGAATCCACTGTTATAGTTCTCTCCATATTTAGTTTCTTAGAATACACATCCAGTTTTTTTTGGTTTTTACACATACTTCTGCTATACCTGGAAGAAAGGCAGGCGTAGTTTTGAGTATATCCAAATTTAGAGAAGCCCAGTAAAATATTTTAAGTGGGTGGTAATCATAAATGTCTGATTATATCATATTGGACATAAAATATACCTTTTCACAAAATATCTTCATTCTAAAGCGCCCTCATAAAATTTAGTCCCACGCTTTAAAAGAATTTTGAATTGAGAATCGGTCATATTACTAACTTAACATTTAAGCTTTCCATGAGTAGCCTACATCTTTCTTTTTAATGTGTCACTGTTGAAGCCTCTAGTATCTAGTACTCTGTCACATGATTACCTCTTCCTGTGTTTTCATCACCTTAAATAATCCTATTTCTGTAACAGTGTTTTCTGCTGTATTGTTTTTAATTGTTTAATTTATGACAAACGGATATTATTTATTTTGAGTTTTCTAGTTTTTATGCAACTTCAATGTTTCACTTATTGGTCCTTTCGTTGATATTTACATCCTTGGTTCGCAGACAAGTAGCTCTAAGAAATTCATTGTAATCTGGCAGAGAAATGTTCTGTGCAGTCGATGTTTTGGTAGATTTTGTTAAACATTAGTTGAAATAGTTGGAAAAGGCTTTTTGTTCCATTAATTATTCCCCAAAACTTTATAAAGTCTTCTTTCTCCCTTTTTTAAAAAGCCACATTTTAAAAGTTGCGACACATTTTACAAAAATGGATATGGGCATGTGTATCTGTCCTCTACCTGACAAATCTTCCATTCTCTCTCTGACAGCATATTCCCTGCTCATTTCCTTTATAGATTTGTCATGGATTAAGCCTTAACAGACTTGTTTAGGCTGCATAATCATACTGCCAAGACTTTCTGTTTTTTGCCATCATGAATATTGTTTAAGGACTGATTACATATTCATTTCTTAGTCAATGGGCTTGCTCTGTATCAGCTCTATGTCACTTTTGGAGCATTGTTTACACCTAACTTGTTTACACCTAACCCTGCATCATTCTCAGGCTGCGTGCTAGCAGTTTAAACTGTCTCTTCTGCACAACAATAAAAATTGCAAAAACTATAGGCTGCATTACATTAACTTATAACTAATAACTCTCATTCAGTTGATAAAATATGTATGGATGACCGTTAAGGACACATGATTTTAAGATTCTTATCAGCATTAGTAAGAGAGTGTGAGGAAAAAATTTAGCAGATGGAGTTGCATTTTACATTTTTCAAGATGAACACCCCTGTGGCTAGAATTATGAAATGCTCATTACTAACATGTTGTCAAAGTTAAAAGGCAGAATTTGAGAGTTGTTCTATCTGGGTACATTTCTATGCATTGAGCACTAAGCCTAATAAATTTTTACCATTTTAAACTACAGGGACTTAAGGCCTTTTTACCAATACTGACTATTAAAGATACAGAGGGAAACCTCACTACTAACCCTTCTTCAAGTACTGTTTTTTGTAATTCTGTCTTGACATTTTTCTAAAAGCATGAATTCTTCCACGATGGAGAAATGTATTAATCAAATTAATGGGTGCCTCCTATGGCTGGTTATTAACGAAATGAATTTTGGTCAGGATTTTATCAATGTCATTCAAACACTGAACTCCTGTCCAACTGCTGAAATTCTTATTACTTTCATATTACTAAAAGTGCCAGACAGGGATGTTTCACTGTCAACCTAACTTTTCAATCTCTGTTAAACCCCTTATGATCCCTATGTCTTTCTTTGTGCTAAAAACCTGGTTTCCTGTATTTTCGTTTAATGCCATCTATCATAAAATATTACTTTTTGCAGATATTTTACTAAACATTGGAAATACCCCTTTGAATCTTTTATGTGTTCTGATCTTCTATAACATAAACTTGAAAAACCACTGGACTATATCATTAATTAGACAAATTCTGCTTTTCTCTCTACCAATTATATTTGCCAGTAAATTGTCTTACCCTTATTTATTCTGCTATCCAAATTAATCAAATATCATAGTGTATATTTCTCCCTTACTTTCAGATATAGTAATTCTTGGTTGTTTTTTAACTTTCTTTTTTTTTATTATAATTTTATTAATTTTATCGTAATCATTCATACAATGTTCAATTTATACCAAAAATAGGATTGAAAAACAAGTCAAACCCCACCCCTGAGAGAGAGAGCATGGCCAACGGGGAAAAACTTAAGAAAACTTGTAAACATACCTAAATTGATGAGTTTAATAGGCCAGTAGAAATGAATGGAGAATAAAAAGAAATGCGGAGATAATTGCTTCCTCTGTGCTTTAAGAGCTTATTCTAAAATTTTATTGATTATATCCTGCCAGGTTTTTAAAAAATTCTGTACAAATCCTCTAACTGAATATTTGATTTTTTCCAATTTCAAATAGTATAAAACATCGGTTACCCACTGACTTAAAAGAGGAGAGTTAGGATTCTTCCAGTTTAGCAAAATAAGTCTGCGTGCCAAAAGTGTAGTGAATGCAGTCACAGTTTGTTTGTCCTTCTCCACTTTAAACCCATCTGGAAGAACACCAAACACAGCTGTTAGTGGGTTAGGAGGGATTGTGACATCAAGGCTGTCTGAAAGGCACTTAAAACGTTTGGTCCAAACTGATGTTAATTTGGTGCAGGCCCAAAACATGTGACCCAGTGAGGCTGGGACTTGATTTCAGCATTCGCAGGTTGGATCTTGCCCTGGAAACATTTTGGACAGTTTTAGGCGAGACAGATGTGCTCGATATATAATTTTGAGTTGAATAATTGTATGCCTTGCTCATATGGAGCTCGAGTGAAGTCTCTGCATTGCTACCTTCCACTCCTTTTCTGATATATTGATTAAGAGATCTTTTTCCCATTGTCCTCTTGGATCTTTGAAAGGAAGGGACTGTAAAGTAATTTTATATATTTCAGATATGGTGTCTAAGTCCTTGAAATTGAGCAATATTTTTTCCAGCATGGACAAGGGTGCAAGATGAGGAAAATCAGGCAGGTTCTGTTTAACAAAATTCCTAATTTGAAGATAGTGAAAAAAATGTGTAGCTGGAAAGTTAAATTTGGAATGTAATTGTTCGTAGGATGCAAAGATGTTTTCTATATAAAAATCTCTAAGCAATTTAATCCCAAATTTTTTTCAGATATTAAAAACTGCATATGTTTGCGAGGGTTGAAAGACGTGGTTCTCTTGCAGAGGTGCCACAGATAAAAGCTTCTCCATCTTAAAATGCTTTCTACATTGGTTCCATATTCTGAGTGTGTGAAGCACAATTGGGTTATTAGTATATTGCCGATACCTTGCATTTATTGGGGTAGAAAGCAGGGAAAATAAAGAAGTACTGCAGCATTTTACTTCTATTGTGGACCAGACCTGTGTATGTTCATCTATTTGTGTCCAGGTTTTTATAGCTTGTATGCTTGCTGCCCAGTAATAAAACTGTAAGTTAGGTAGAGCCATGCCACCTTCTGCCTTAGGTCTTTGTAGGGTCGCTCTTTGGATACGTGGGTGTTTTGAGTTCCAAATAAATGAGGTTATTGTTGAATCTAATTGCTTAAAAAATGATTTATTGATGTATATTGGAATGTTTTGAAATAAAAAAAGAAGCTTAGGAAGAATATTCATCTTAACAACTGTGGGATATGGCCGGCCATTCATCCCGGCCAATACCCCCAGGCCGCCAGATGGAGTCCTCCCTGCAACATGGAGGTGCCCCGAATTCCAGCAGGGTCTCATGGACAGTGGAGTTTTAATGCACAGCCCTACTGGATACCATTAGGGCCGCCAGGAGTCGCTGCAGGGAGGCCCAGGGATTTATATTTTCCATATAGCCCGGAAGTATTTCCAAGTCACGGGAACGGAAGAAATGATATACTTCCAGGCTGAAGAAAAAAGAGAAATTTTTACCTGACCCGGAAGTGCTGGATAATCATATGGACTGAGGGCTCAGAAGCACTTCCGGGTCGAGGACTATAAAGGACTGTGGGAAATCCCAGATGGATGAGCTGAGTTGGGAGGCAGGGTGGCTAAGCGTCTGGGAGTGGAGGATTGTTTATTATTGTAGTAATTATTGTTTATTGGAGTGGTGTGGAGTAGTGGTGCTTTGTGCACTTATTTATAATAATAAATATTCACATTTGGACTTTTATCTGGTGTCTGACATCTGGTCTGAGGGTTAAAGGGGTCACGGGGACCGTAAACTGTCACAGTTGGTGTAGTCAGCAGGATTCTCTGGCCGTCGGTTTGGCAGAGGACCTGAATTTAAAAAATTTACTGTGGACAGAATACCCCAAGAAGGCTGCGTCAAGACACGCAGAAAAATCGCCAAACTCAACAGGTAGCGCTGCAATATAGTAAGCCTTATTGCACATCGGTCCGTAATGGGGAAGAAATCCGGGAAAAAGAATGGGAACACCAAAAACGAGCAGACCCTAGATGATGCTGCATGTCTATGGACATTCCTGACGGGAAGTGAAGAAGACAGGGCCGCGATTGACGCCGAGAGGACCAGAGCGTTACGACAGTGGGAGGGCTGTCGAACTTCGGATGCACAGGACAACCTCTATGATCTAAGAGGACATAATTGGAGTCCGGAGGTATGTGCTGAAAAAACGTCCGATGTGCCGGGACCTTACTTTAATTATTTTTCAGAGGCCTGTCTTCTTGATTCTGACAAGGAGTCGGAAATATACTTCCCACCTGAGCAAGATGGCCACGATGACGAGGAGTCTAGCCGATCTAGGAGTCTGAAATTTGGAAACCTATTTGACGAGAATAGTCACGTGGACTATCCCGGAGCAGGCTGGGGAAACCTAAAGGACTACAAACGAACACATGACCATGACGGTTTCCTTCCTTTCGCCGAAACAGGACACGTGATATCTCCCGAAGGACTGTGGGAAGGAGAAGGTTAACATTGTCCTGTAGGTGAGGTTGCTGTTTCCCCGACAGAACCAAGCTCCCTGAAAGGGAAGGGGGAGGCAAATGAAGCAGCGCTAGCCATAAATAAAGGTATAGAAGGACGGGATATGACTGAACGGCCCGCCGTTAAATTAGAAAAGGTGGATCGCAGTTGGCCGGTAGCGGTGCCCCGGACTTCTATAGTTCGAGACTCCAATTCCCAAGAGCCTGTGCGAGACCCGACAGAGCACGTGCCAGGAGCGGGTGTGCTCATTGGCTCCCGGCCGGGAGGTAAGGCAAATGATGGAGTGAGCATGCCTCCAGCCAAATTAAATAACTTTACGGATGTGCGGGAACTCGAAAAACTAATCGAGCCCGTGCAGAGTTTCTTTCAGGTCCTAACAAACATAGAGAAGATCGCTGGGGAGCTGGGAGCAGCGGCTGAAGTGCCTTTAAGAAAGGTGGAGGAATTCTTACTGTGATTTGGTCGTCATGATTGATTTGGCGGTACAGGTGAGTTCTACCGGTACCGTATATAATGAAATACGGACGCAGTGTGAACTGGGGCCGTGATTATTTAGTAGCAGGTGCCAAGTCACTGCGAGCCCTACAAGAGAGGCGGAAACGTGGACCGGGTGCTTGATGGAAGGATCGATCGAGCCGGAGCAGCTGAATAGTGCTGTCTGCCAGAGCGATGCGACCCTGAAGACACCAACACCGGTCATATGTAAATCAAAGGGGATTCAGACAGTAAAGGGGCTTTCTCATACACATAGAGAGACCCAAACTGTGGATATGCCCCAGATTAAACAGGAGATCCCAAAAATGAAGTGCGGGTCTCCTGACAAAATAGAAAGAGAGCTCAGGGGCGGCCGTGGAACCCTCCTCAGTGGACAAAGGGGTGGAGCGGAAGTTTCCAGACTGTTTCCAGTCTCGCAGAGGGATACAAACAGGGGGACGGCGCCTGTGCTACGGATGCCGTTGGACGGGCCACCTATGGCGAAGTTGTCCTAGGAGGACAGGGGATCAGAGATCTTTTTCATTTAATGTTCCCCCTAAGTTCGCCCGGGAGTATTCAGGACATTGCCAGGGCCCGACCAATGGATCCTCCTGGAGGAAGACGTCCCTCGCGGGGCTGGTCGCTCCAAATCATGATTCTTCGCCGGGGGAGGGAGTATTGTGGGATATGGCCGGCTGTTCATCCCAGCCAATACCCCCAGGCCCCCAGATGGAGCCCTCCCTGCAACATGGAGGTGCCCCGAATTCCAGCAGGGCCTCATGGACAGTGGAGTTTTAATGCACAGCCCTGCTGGATACCATGGGGGCCACCAGGAGTCGCTGCAGGGAGGCCCAGGGATTTATATTTTCCATATAGCCCGGAAGTATTTCCAAGTCACGGGAACGGAAGAAATGATATACTTCCAGGCTGAAGAAAAAAGAGAAGTTTTTACCTGACCCAGAAGTGCTGGATAATCATATGGACTGAGGGCTCAGAAGCACTTCCGGGTCGAGGACTATAAAGGACTGTGGGAAATCCCAGATGGATGAGCTGAGTTGGGAGGCAGGGTGGCTAAGCGTCTGGGAGTGGAGGATTGTTTATTATTGTAGTAATTATTGTTTATTGGAGTGGTGTGGAGTAGTGGTGCTTTGTGCACTTATTTATAATAATAAATATTCAGATTTGGACTTTTATCTGGTGTCTGACGTCTGGTCTGAAGGTTAAAGGGGTCACGGACCCTAAACTGTCACACAACGTTAATTCTTCCAGCTAGAGTGAAATGAAGGGTTGACCATCTATGCAAGTCTTGCTTAATTTTTTCCATACAGACGGCAAAATTTTGTTGATAAAGAGCTTTGTGTTTACTTGTGATGTTTACCCCTAGGTATTTAAACTGATCTGCAATGATAAAAGGTAGGGTGTCTAATCTAATATTATATGCTTGAGAATTCACTGGAAAGAGTACACTTTTATTCAGATTAATTCTGAGACCAGAGATCTTTTGAAATTCTGTAAGTGCTGTTAAGACTGCAGGCACAGAATTTTGTGGGTCTGATATATACAGTACCATATCATCTGCATACAGAGAAATTTTCTGTTCCAGTCCTTTTCTGATAATCCCATTTAACTTTCTGATCTTTTTTTCTTTATATTTTTGTTTACCTAGTCTTACTATGGAGTTATTTGTTGTATAAGTTCAACTTGATTGTTTGCAATGTTATTTTTTTTTTCAAAAAAAAAATACAAACAAAAATTCATCAACATCATGTCATTGTCATTAAAGTGAATGTAGTGTCTAGTTTAAATTTTGTTAATGCAATACTGTTCCTTCCTCACAAATCAAGTCAAAGGTTATGTCTTGCTTTTACTATTTTGTACAGAACAACAAAAGACCTTTTTATTAACATCCTTAGCTGTGCATTTTATCCCAAAAGAACATGTAAAAAGCAGTACATTTTTTTGCCATGAAAAATGACATTAATTTATCTCAAAAGTATAATAATGATACAAATAATAGCAATGCTAAATAAAAATAATAATATGAAATGAACAATAATAACAAAATAATGATAACTGTAATAATAATACTACTAATAATGCTAAAACAGTATATAATCTCAAAATTAGTCCTTTGTGAGGTGAACCTTAAATCACGGTGAAAGACACAACATAACATCACAGTTGGGACAATAATAGCATGTTTCTTTGCAGATTTTCTTTTCACACTGACCAGTTTTTGAACTGTACACTGGACAGGTACACATTGGATTCTGCTTCTTCTCTGTTGTTGGTATATATACTGTACTAGCAAAATACCCGCACTTCGCAGCGGAGAAGTAGTGTGTTAAAGAGGTTATGTAAACATATATATACATATACATATATATACATATCTACATATACACATATCTACATATACATATATATATATATATATATATATATATATATATATATATACATATACACATCCACATATATATACATATATATATACACATATCAACATATATATACACATACATATACACACATACACACACGCACACATATACATATATACATATACACATACATACATACACATACATATATATATATATACACACATACATACATACACACATATATATATATATATACATATACATATTTACATATCTACATATATACACACATATATATATCTACATATATAAATATATAGACATACATATATACATACATATTCACATATATATATATATATATATATATATATATATATATATATATATATATATACATATATATATATATATATATATACATATATATATATATATATATATATATATATATATATATATATATATATATATATATATATATATAGCCAAATCCCCTCGCTTCGCAGCAGCGAAGTACTGCTTTTAAATTTTTATTAAGAAGAAAAGAAAACCTTTCTAAATTGAGGGAAAATATACCAATAACAATTTGTTAAGGATCTGTTTTTTTGTGAAGCTGCCTTTACACAACCTCTCCACTGTTTTATAAACAACACCATATAAGGCTGTCCTTTCTCCTTGCTTTGCGTTTCTGTATTATTTTATTGTTCGTTTATTACAATTGTTATAGTTATTGTGTAGCTATTTGAGACTCACTTTTCTGTTCAGGTACCCATTTCCTTTATGTAATCCGCGGATTCTCCGCTATTTTTTGTTTGTTTATTGCGATTATAGTTATTTATTGATTCCCTTCTTTAGCTGACTGCCTGCTCATATAAGGTGCTCTGCTGCTTTTTTGTGAAGCAGCCTTTACACAGCTTCTCCGCTGTTTTATAAACGAACGCCATATAAGGCCATCCTTTTTCCTTGCTTCGCCAAGGAAGCAGCCTTCTTATTTAATCCACGGGTTCTCTGCTGTTTTATTGTTCGTTTATTACGATTGTTATAGTTCTCTTTGTATACCACGTTGTCAGTTCAGCACTCCGGTTGTAATATGACCAAGCCATGCAAGCTTACTGTTGAGAATGCAACGTATAGTTGTACAGGAGAAAAGCAATCTTGCCTCAAATCAATGGCAACCTTTTGTAGGTCTATGAACTTAATTTGAACTTTAGGTTTACACGGTGCTTTGTTTCCGAAGTAACTGCACTCATGAATATGTCTGTATGCGTCAGTCGCTTCATATTCTTTTCCTACATTATCAATTGTGTAATGTGTTTTTTGAACAGGTTTGATTCATCGAAGTGATCACTCGTGCTGCGTTCAGTCAGTTCACGTGAGCCGCTCTCTTGTGTGATGTTGCGATGTCCACGGCTTTATTTAATGTTAGCTAAGACCCAGCACTTAAAAGTTTCTTGCTACAGGAATTTTAACTCTGTTACAAAGTGATCCAAAGTCTCGTTTATACCTCGTGTCTTTTCATTAAACTTGTATGTCGCGAATATGGTATTGCAAACGGCAGCGGGAGCGTTTCTATAAACTTAATTTAAATTTACGGTTTACACCGTGCTTTGTTTCCGCAGTAGCTGCACTTATGAATATGCTTGTATGCGTCACTCGCTCGCTTCTTATTGTTTCGCTACCTTCTCAATTGTGTAATGAATGTTTTCTTCAGCGCTCTTTGGGGCTCTTCCTTGTTTTCTACATACTGCGTTCACAGTCAGTTCACGTGATTACGTGGGAGGCGTGATGACGTGATACGCAACTCCGCCTCCCACGGCCATCGAGCTGCAGTCTATTACAGTATATGGACAAAAAAGAGGTTCCAGTTATGACCGTTACGTGTAGAATTTTGAAATTAAACCTGCCTAACTTTTGTAAGTAAGCTGTAAGGAATGAGCCTGCCAAATTTCAGCCTTCCACCTACACGGGAAGTTGGACAATTAGTGATGAGTGAGTCAGTCAGTCAGTGAGTGAGTGAGTGAGTGAGTCAGTGAGGGCTTTGCCTTTTATTAGTATAGATATATTCAATGGAATATATTCAATGAAATGTCTACAATAAGACACTCTGGATTCATCCACAATGTGCTGGGTCAACCGTGTCTCTTCAGCGGTAGTATTGACGTTGGATGTGCGGCAATGATTTATTCAAATAACTGACATGTGAAGTTTTCATTAGCGACAGTTCTGTCAGCTTTGTGTCTGAACAACATGAATGCATTTAAAATGCACTGTTCTAGCAGATGATGAAATATCTTTTTTGTAGTATTATTTTGTTGCTTTCGCATAACCGGATAGAAAGTCAATTCCTGATCAGCAAGATTTACATGTTATTGTAGCAGACCACAACACAAGGCTTAGTAACCTGTCTGTTGCCTCTAGCCTGAACAGTGAGTGTACCCACATTATGCACAGTACTGATAAGACAAACGTCAGTCTTTCTTTGCAGCAAGATTTTACATATCCAAATATTGTCCATGTTTACACATTAATATAGCAACTTTGTACTGATTGCATTTTTCATCAAACTTTGCTCCTTTTTCCGTGTACAGAACCAAATTTCAAATGTATCCAGTCTTACATTCACAGAATATGTAAAATTGTATCCCAAATCATGTTCTTTTTAATGCAATGTACTGTTATCCATGATAGCCTGCCATTATAAGACATGAGACTTTTGTGTATGCTGACATCATGATCCAAAATGTACACATTATAGAAATTTTGTCAAAATGGCCTGGTATATCTCATAGAATTTTTTTAGTTTTAGTGCTGGATGGGCATTTTCAAAGTCTTCATTGTTTGTAAAGTGGAAAATTTTTAATGATCAGTGAAAACCTACACTCTGACATGATCTTGTCAAAGAATGGCGTTGCTAACATTTTGTTCTTGGAGCAGTACCACCACTGCTCAGGGTTTCCTACAAGTCCCTGCAATATCAATAAGCCCAAAAAGGCCCACATGTCATCTGCAGATAATTGTTTCCATTTCTTTGAACGGGAAAACAGCTTACATGTGTGGTCATTTAACCAACAATGTTCAGCATAGCGGTTCGTCTCAGCAACAATTGTTCAGATTATGTCATCATTCAGGAATAACTGAAATAAATGTATCTTGGTTGGCAATATCCACTTTTATTCCTGGATGCCCCACATAATCAAAATGAGGTGGTGCAGGTTTATTTGCAACAGGGTCAACAGGAACCCAAACGCGAGCATCAGTTTCAGATTCATCAGAATCACTTTCACTGTCACTGTCTGTTTCTATTTCACCACCTGAAGACAGATTTATTTCTTCATCACTGATGACGAGAGGCTTCCCTACATCACTGTCATGTCACCTGCAAGAGCATGTAACACTTGCGCTGCTGAAAGACATTTCTTCCCAGACACCATTGTCAAGGTTGTTACTAGGAGTTTTTAGTCACACAGCTATAATTTGTCCCACATACGCAAGACGATAGGATTTAACGCTTATGTGAGACTCGTCTACAGCATCACCTGAGTGACATTTGGATGCTTAAGCAATATCCGTCTAAACCATTGCCTTAGTGAATCTCAGGACTAATGCTTTTGGCTCTTTTTTTACAGCCCGAGTAACACTAAGGTCTAATGTTAAGAGGATTAAATACTACTGTCTTATCTGTGATAGATTGAAGCTTCTCTCCCTGGCCTGGAGTTTTATACTGGTCCATCATGCAAGATCTGTCTTGAACTGGTTAGATCTTCATGTTAAGCCCCTTTCCTGGCTTTCCACTGAACACAATAAGGGTGACTTCCTGTTCTCTCTAATATCTCCCCTTTGCTACTTTAAAACGTAAGTTGCATTTATCATATCTAGGTGTGAAAAGTGACTTGTGAAAAGTCTTCCCAGCTCATACCCAACTGTCACAGCAGTACGCATTGGTGGCAATTCTGTTTTTTTCCACTTGATCAAATCATTGACTTTTGCACATAAGGATATTTTCATTTATACAGGGCTTGAAACATTCCAGCTTATGAGGTCTAGTTTTGATAATTCATCACCCTCCTTCTTTTTATATTTCCATCTAAGATCTATCCTTGCGACATGTGGGATTTCACAAATATTTTTCTATTACTTCTAAAACTTTACACAGATTTCCTCTTTCACTGTCCTATACTCTAAAGCCTTTAGCAGCCTTATTTGGAATTCAATGCAAAGAAGTTTAAAAACCCTCATCAATAACTTCAGTACACTTAGCACCTTCTCTATTCTATTTGGAAAATATCCAAACCATTAGTATTTATAATTCAGATATATTCATATCTTACTCCATACAAATTGACACGTTATGAGACAGGCCAAGGACTACTACTGTCTGCTATAGTATTACAATCAATTGGCCCATGAGACATTTCTATATATATTCTTCTAGTCTGCAGTTTTTAGTGCTCAATCCTCTGTATAGACTGATTAAAATCCCCCTCTTTCCACAAACATTTCCTATTACAGACTTATTTTCACTTTTTCTTTCTTATTTCCAGCACAGGCAGTTCTGGTTACCATCAATAACAGCAAGGAATTTGATTGTTTCACACTGGAATTCTCTGGACCACTCCTCATTTAGTGTTTGGAAATCCTATTTCTTAATCCTGTTTCTTTACCTCTAAATTCGGCCTCAGTATTGTCCATTTTCTGCTACTTTGATTTAACTATCCATTACTTTATCATAATTCTCTCGGTATTCAAGTTCCATTTATCAAAGTGAAGGATAGAGTTTTCTCTTTAAGAATTTTCACTCCAGAGAATTAATTATATTGTACTCTAAAGGTACACAACAATAACTTGCAAAACAGAACCACGGTTATATCAAAAAATGCATTTTGATTGTTATTCTTATTGTAATTAATGTTGAAATATGCTTCCAAATGCCATAAAAGTAACATAGAACTTATATGGGACAGCTATGAATAATGGTGCCAAAGCCCAGGAATAATATGTATAGATGTGCTGTTTTGAAGTAGTAAAAAAAACAGAATTCTTTGTTTCCGCTTTTACTATTGTAAAATAAATAATCATGAGATTGTTCTTTTGTCAGTCCCCTTGTTCTATTTCACTAAATGAAAGCCAGATATTGTTATTGTAGAATAGGGAATTTGCAGGCAGAAGAGTCACACAGCCTTTTATGAAATTGTTCTAAACGGCTTACTGTATATGGTTGCTTGCAAGCCAGACATTAGACACTGGTGGTAACCTATAAGATACACTAATTATTAATAAACCACAAAAAGATGTTATTATTACAGCTGTATGTAGTGTTTCTGCTTTGTATTGATGAAATAAATTGAGAAAATTATTTCAAGTACTCCAATAAATACTCCTTTCTTTAAAGTCAACAACTGAAGTCTAACAAATCAAATGATGCCTGGATTCTTCATCATCTTTTGGCTGCTCCCATTAGAGGTCACCACAGCAGATCATCTGTTTCCATATTTTCTTATCCTCTGCATCTTGCACTGTCACATCCATCACCTGCATGTCCACTCTCACCACATCCATAAACCTCCTCTTAGGCCATCCTCTTTTGCTCTTGCTGGGCAGCTCTATCCTTAGCATCCTTCTCCCAATATATCCATTATTTCTCCTTTGCACAAGTCCAAACCAACACAATCTCGCCTCTCTGGCCTTGTCTCCAAACCGTCCAACCTGAGCTGACTCTTTAATGTACCCATTTCTAATCTTGTCCATCCTTATCACACATAATGCAAATCTTAACATCTTTAACCCTGCCACCTCCAACTCTGTCTCCTGTCTTTTCATTAATGCCACCATCTCCAACCCATATAACACAGCTGGTCTCACTACCGTCTTGCAGACCTTCCCTTTCACATTTGCTGTCACAAATCACTCTTGACACTCTTCTCCATCCACTCCACTCTGCCTGCAATCTCTTCTTCACCTCTCTTCCACCCTCCCTGTTACTCTGTACTGTTGATCCCAAGTATTTAAACTCATACACCTTAGCCAACTCTACTCCCTACATCCTCAACCATTCCTCTGACCTCCCTCTCTTTCACACTCATGTATTTAGCCTTGTTCCTACTGACCTTCATTCCTCATCTCCACCTCTCCAGGGTCTCCTCAACCTGCTCTCTACTCACGTTACAGATCACAATGTCATCCGCAAACATCATAGTCCATGGGGACTCCTGTCTAATCTCATTTGTCAGCTTGTTCATCACTATTACAAATAAGAAGGGGCTCAGAGCTGATACTTGATGTAATCCCACCTCTACCCTGAACACATCTGTCACTCCTATCGAAGACCTCACCACTGTTACATTTCCCTTGTACATATCCTGTACCACTCTTACATACTTACTGCCACTCCAGACTCCCTCATACAATACCACAACTCATCTCTAGGCACTCTGTCATGTGCTGTCTCCTAGTGCACAAAACACATTGCAAATCCTACTGGCCTTCTCTGTATTTCTTCACCAACATTTTTAGAGAAAACATTGCATCTGTAGTTCTCATTCCCAGCATGAAATCATACTGCTGTTCACTAATCATCACCTCCCTTCTTAACCTAGCTTCCACTACTCTTTCCCATAACTTCAGACTGTGGCTGATCAATTTTATCCCTCTGTAGTTACTACAGGTCTGCACATCACCCTTATTCTTACAAATCGGCACCAATACACTTCTTCTCCACTCCTCAGGCGTCCTCTCACTTTCCAAGACTGCATTAAACAATCTGGTTAAAAACTCCACTGCCATCTCTTATTAACACCTCCATGCTTCCACAGGCATGTCATCTGGACCAACAGCCTTCCTATTTTTCATCCTCTTCATGCCTGTCTTTACTTCCTCTTTGCTAATCCATCGCATTTCCTCGTTCACTGTTTCCACATCATCCAACCTTTTCTCTCTCTCATTCTCTTCATTCATTAACCTCTCAAAGTACTTTTTCATCTATTCAACATACTCTCCTCACTTATGAATATGTTTCCATCATCATCATCAGTGTAGCCAATTAATAGAGGTCCTTTTCTCCCTCATTAGAGTCCAACCTTTCATGGACCTCATCATATGCCTTATCTTTAGCCTTCGCCACCTTTCTCTTCACCTTATGCCTTGTCTCCTTGTACCACAGTCTACTTTCTTTCTCTCCAATTATCCCCACTTCTTCTTCACTAACCTCTTCCTCTCTATACTCTCCTGTACTTCCCTCTGTACAGATGTCACACCAAGCACCCTTCTAGCTGTCTCCCTTACTACTTCTGCTGTAGTCTGACCAGCTATCTGGTAACTCTTCACTGCCACCCAGTGCCTGTCTAACCTCCACCCTAAACTCAACCTTACACTCTTCCTTTTTCAACTTCCACATTTGATCCTTGGCTCTGCCTTCACTCTCCTCCTTTTTTCGATCTCTAAAGTCATCCTACAGACCACCACCCTATGCTGCCTAACTACACTTTCGCCTGCCACCACTTTATAGTTTCCAATCTCCTTCAGACTGACTCTCCTGCATGGGATAGATTCCGCCTCTGTGAATCTTCCTCCGCTCTTATGTCACCCTGTGTTCCTCCCTCTTCTTAAAATACATCATTTTACAAAATCCACTATCATCTGACCTTCTGCATTTCTCTCCTTGACACCTACCCATCACCTCCTCATCCCCTCTGTTCCCTTCACCAACATGTCCTCCCAGCACTTCATCCAACTCACTCCAGAAATCTTCTTTCATATCCATTACACACCCAACTTGGGGGGCGCATGCACTAACAATATTCATCATCACACATTCAGTTTCCAGCTTCATAATCATCACTCTGTCTGACACTCTTTTCACCTCCAAAACACTTTTGACATACTGTTCCTTCAGGATAACCCCTACCCCATTTCTCCTCCCATCCACACCACAGCAGAATAATTTGAACCCTCCTCCGATACACTTGGCCTTACTCCCCTTCCTTCTAGTCTCTTGCATGCACATTATATCAGCCTTCCTTCTCTCCATCATATCAGCTACCTCTCTTCCTTTAACCAGTCTTACTGCCAACATTCAAAGTTCCTACCATCACTTCCACTCTCCTATTCTTCCTACTCTCCTCCAGACACACCTTCCCTCTCCTCTTCTCCTTCAGCCAACAGTAGCCCAATTTCTCCCACCATCCTTTTGGCTAACAGTAATGGTGTTAACCCAGGCTTCAACCGATCCGGTATGGAAATTTGTATCATTGCATGGTTATCCACATATTGATCTGGCAAAAGTTTACACCAGTTGCCCTTCCTGACATAACCCTCCCTATTTATTCAGGGTGGGACCAGCACAAAGAAACACACAGGTTTGTAAGCCCCCCCTTGATACCCTTCTCATTTGTTCTGTAAGCAATCAGTTTGTTCCAATGTAACATATCTGGACTCTTTTAAAAGCTGATTAGCTGATGATTACAATTA
Organism: Erpetoichthys calabaricus; assembly: GCF_900747795.2. Lineage (NCBI taxonomy): Eukaryota > Metazoa > Chordata > Cladistia > Polypteriformes > Polypteridae > Erpetoichthys > Erpetoichthys calabaricus. The sequence continues at coordinate 94,344,946 of NC_041404.2, forward strand.
TCATTTTGAATAAATACTTACCAAGGACATTACTATGAAAACATTGGCATAAAGATTAAGCTAACACATTTATTTAACAAGGGAATATTTTATACTGAGACTTACTAAAACAAAAGCTGTCAAATTTATCAAGAGCAAAAGTGCAACTCTACTCCCCACCTCTTGTGCTGTTCTCATTGGCATTCAAAACTATCATCTTAGTACGTCAGGGCTCTTTCAAAAGTTGATTGACTTGAGATCTACCTTAAAAAACAATCTGCATTATTTACAGTATAAATTTTTGACGCCTTGCAACTTGTTCAAGGGTTGATGGCCAGTGCTTAACACTGCTACCCCATGTCTTACCATGACAGCTGGCTGTGAGTGTGCATGGCTCCTCCTCTGTGGTCCTCAGACAATACTTTCACTAACACCCTTGGATCTGTTCTGCAGGCTGTTTTTTGGGATTTTTTTTTTTTTGATCTGGGTTGCTGATCAATTTTTGGCTTTTATTGATTTGACTACACCTTTCCTACCAGCCCTTCTCTTAACACTAGGATTACCAGAGCCAACGAAAAAACTTGTAAATTTGTCCAACCTTAAATCCCTTCGCACCTCTCCGTTTTGTCTTCTAAATGTGTCGATAACCCAAAGCAGCCTAATAAACCACCCCCCCCCACCACCACCTCAGAACGGGCAAGAAGTTCTCCCAGTTCCTGCCTTGATTGATTATCTGGGAGTGAGCTACCCAGAATTGTAAGGGGAAATAATTTGATGTGTGTTTTGTGTCTACAACAATCTTTGTAAACATCGTTAAAACAGAAATGTTTTTCATGTTTTAGTAATAAATAACAAAATGTAGACATGAACTGTATAATGTGTGAAGGCTGAGGGCCAAATATCAAATAAACTAACTGAATTAGTATGCACCTTATGGTCCATGATGTCAAAGCCACACTGACAAAAAACAGAGACATATGCATATATGATGTTTGGAATTACTCATTTTATGACCTGTATAGTACATTTCAGAAAACACTGTGGCACTGATGCAACATTATTCATATTATTCATATTCATTCGCACGCCTTCTTGCGCTTGTAATCAGTGACTGCAAATATATGTGACATTTTGAAGAAATCATTTTATGACCTGAATAGTACCAATCAGAAAACATCATTGCACTAATCCAATATTATTTGAAAATGAACAGCGTCAGATCAGCTGTAAATGTATGGCATTTCTAAAACTTAGCTTTTTTTCAGTCTTATTCTCTCAGTCACGTTCACGCTCTCCTTTGACCCCACCCCCCTTCTGATCTGACTCTAACTAACAGCGGCAGTATAAATTCACACCCGATCTGACGTTGTTTGTTTTCAAATAATATTGCATTAGTGCGATGATGGTTTCTTTATATCACTGAGTATTCTGATGTGTTCTTTGTGTTTTGTGGGTAGTCCATCATCAATTGCCCATCACGGCAGGGGACTGCCCTTGTGGTTCATTGAATGTACACATGATCGTGTTGGCGAGTCCTCCTATGTGCATTGCTTTTTTGATTACTCTGCTTTTCTGGCTTTTTGTGACCAGTTCACTCTGTTTTTACAGTTCACCTCAGGGATTTCATATTGGGACTCTGACTGCTTTGGACTTCTGCCTATTTTGAAGGCACCGCCTTCTGCATTTTTTGTGCTCTTCTGAGTTTCTTGTTAAACTGAGCATTTTATGAATATTAAATCTTTAATTTATAAAGATTCTTGAAGTCCCTTTGTGTGACTGGTTGGGTTTTGATGATTTTACCCTTTTAGTGGGCATTTCTGATTATTTTCAGGACTTTGTGTGCTTGGAAACTGTATTGTTCATAAAATATATTTCATTGAATCTCTCTTCAGGTCTCTCTTTTCTCTGGCCCCGACCTAGATACAGTGTAATTGAGGGAAGGTTGGGATAGCAGAAGGGGAATCGATCCCCTTCAAGAAAATTGGGTTTGTTTTAATTTTTTCCAACTTCTGTACTATGCTTTCATGTCTTTTTTTTTCTTTTTCCTACACCTGGGTATGAAATACTCAGAATCTAATACTGCGTTGAGTTTTTTTTTTAAACATTAATTTAAGGTAGTGTCACACACGTGCGATTAGGAGGCAGTTAAAGAGCCTAAAGGTGAGTGAACTATCACGAGATAAAAGGTCATCATGTGGTACTTACCTGAATCTCTTCTTTCCACAGAAAACCAGAAGGAAAATAATTGCCTCCACTTCCGGGTATCAAAATGGCCGCGACGACGTCACTTCCGGCCCTTTCAGATCATGTCCCTTAGAACCCTCGTTAAAGGGCTTTAAATATATTTTAGTCCTAGTAAATTATGCCACTTGATTCCCAGAAGCTGTTCCTTTGTGCTCAGCTAATACAAAAAACATTGCACGGGAACTAGTAGTGATATTTGCTCGTGTTGGGATCCCCAAAGAGGTTTTAACATACCAAGGGATTCCCTTCACTTCGGAGACGTTCAGGGAGGTGGCTAAATTACTCCGAATAAAACATCTGAAAACGGTGGTCTATCATCCCCAAACTGACGGTTTGATAGGACGTTTTAATCAAATTTTTAAATAGATGTTACGTAAAGTAGTTAACGAGGATGGGAGAAACTGGGATCAGTTGCTTCCTCTCGTTTTGTTTGCATATCGGGAAGTCCCACAGGCCTCTACTGGTTTCTCTCCTTTTGAATTATTATATGGGAAGAACAGGTCCTTCCTACTTCAAATATTCTCGAATATATCGTGCAATTACGTGATAGATTGGAGAAAATTAGACCTATTCTATAAGAGAATTTGGAAAAAGCACAGCGCACAACCACAGCGCAGTCGCGTTATTATAACAGAAACACCACCATCCGGGAATTTGTCCCGGGTGATCGTGTAATGGTACTCGCCCCAACTCCACATTCTAAATTATTAGCACATTGGCAGGGCTCTTATGAAATTAAGGAAATGAAAAGACTCGTTGATTATTTGGTTAAACAACCCAATCATCGACCGAGTGAACGTGTGTATCATATTAATTTACTGAAACCATGGAAGGACAGGGAACTTGATCCCTCCTCCGGCCAGCCTCGTTCTCTTTTTATGTCACAATCCCACCTTAATTTTGATCCCGATTTGACACCAGAATAACGACAAGATCTCAAAATGGCTATCTTGTCTGTACCCGAAGTTGTGAATGAGATACCTGGATGTACTGCATTGATTGTTCATGACATCATTACTGACCCAGGGGTGATTGTCAGAGAGAAGCCCTATAGGTTCCCGGAGGCAAAGAAAGCGGAAGTAGAGTTGGAAATTAGGCGAATGCTAGAATTAGGGGTTATTGAAGAAAGCTATAGCCCTTGGTCTAGTCCAATTGCCCTAGTTTCTAAACCTGATGGGTCATGGAGATTTTGCAATGACTTCCGTTGACTTAATCAGGTCTCTAAATTTGATGCGTATCCCATGTGGATGATTTACTCGATCGGCTGGGGAACGCACATTTCCTAACTACTCTTGACATGATGAAAGGGTATGGGCAAATTCCCTTAACGGCCTCCACTAAAGAAAAAAACTGCCTTTAGTACACCAAGTGGACATTGGTAATACAGGGTCCTTCCTTTTGGCTTTCACGGGGCACCAGCTACCTTCCAACGTCTGGTAGACATACTGCTACGGCCCCACAATTCATTTAGTGCCGCCTACCTGGATGATGTAGTCATTTATTCCGGCACGTGGAAGGCACATGTATTGCAGGTTAAAACGGTACTATCCATGCTAGCGTCAGCAGGTCTTCGTATTAATCCAAAGAAATGTTTTATTGGATTACACGAAGCCAAATATTTAGGCTACCTGGTGGGTGGGGGTGTCGTTAAACCACAATGTAGTAAAATTGATGCCATCATTAATTGGCCCCATCTGATGAATAAGAGGCAAGTTCAAGCATTTTTGGGTTTGGCAGGTTACTATCGCCGTTTTGTACCACATTTCTCTGAAATTGCTGCGCCCTTATCTAATTTAACAAGGAAACGTGCACCTTTGAAAGTGGTATGGGATGATTCGACTGATAAAGCATTCGGTGACTTAAAGTTGGCCCTTACTTCAGCACCTGTATTGAAATCACCTAATTTTTGTATCCCTTTCATCCTCCAGACCGATGCATCGGCCTCAGGATTGGGTGCCGTGCTGAGCCAGTGCGTCGATGGTGCTGAACACCTCATTATGTACCTCAGCTGAAAACTGCTGGACTGGGAGACCAAGTATGCCGCGGTGGAGCGGGAAGCCTTGGCGATTAAGTGGGCTATCATGTTATTAAGGTACTATCTATTGGGGCGTGAATTTACTCTGGTGAAGGATCATGCCGCTTTACAGTGGATGTCCCTTCATCAGGAGTCGAATCCCCGTGTCACTAGGTGGTTTTTGGATCTTCAACCTTATCGTTTTAGTGTCATTTATTGTAAAGGTTCCTTGCAGGCCAACGTGAATGCTCTCTCCCGTGTCCATGACCTCTCGGTGCAGGTCGCCCGGCCCGATGGGTCTAGGCTGGGGGGGGGGGGGGGGGGGGGGGGGTCATGTCACACACGTGCGATTAGGAGGCAGTCAAAGAGCCTAAAGGTGAGTGAACTATCGCGAGATAAAGGGTCATCACGTGGTACTTACCTGAATCTCTTCTTTCCACAGAAAACCAGAAGGAAAATAATTGCCTCCACTTCCGGGTATCAAAATAGCCACGACGAAGTCACTTTCAGTGATCCTCAATGACGTCACTTCCAGCCCTTTCAGTTCACATCACTTCCGTCTCACTGTGATGACGTTGGTTCCAGTTCCTGTCTCCAACATCACTTCATGCCAACCATTTCCTGTTCCCATAATCCTTTATGTATAAAACCGCCATATTTCTTGAAGTAAAGTGTTCAACTGTGCTTGAAAGAGACTTTTGATCCGTTTTTTTTTCATATTGTCTTATGACAATATATGGGGACGGTCCCCAAACCTTTGTTTAAGACTTGTTTTTTCACGGGATAATCTCCCACAGTAGTTATATTGTTTTTGCAAATTGTTAATTTGTTAAATTATTTCTCTTTAATTTTGGTGATACATTCCTGTGACACTGTGACTTCTTATAACAGGGCATGATTTTGAAGGTTGTGACCTGTGACACACTTATGTGATGGTTTAAAGATTGGTGTAATTCACTTCCTGGTATTTGAGACTATGGATAAACTTCTTCAAAATTAAGTATGTAATTATTATTGGAAAGGATTATGTTGCTGCCTGTGAAATTTGTTGCAGAGCCAAGTGCTCACAAGGATCTTTCTTCTTGGGTTAATACAAAGTATATTGGCCCCTATCCACTCTTGGGTATGTATTTCAATTAACTTTATCAGCAACCTGACTTCTTCCTTTCCTCTTGAAAACTATGACAGCTTTCATTTCAGCACGTAGGCTTTAATATATTGTGTTAAAAAACAGTCATTAATTATGTCTAAAACTTCCTGGTCTTTGCAAGTTTACACACGCACTTAACAACTAGAAATGGTATTCTGTATATGGTAAATTTCACTCTAATTATTATGTACATTCCTAACAAAGGAGTAATTAGCAACTAATCAGAATTATCCTTAATACTCTGTATAAAGTAAGTCTATATATATCATTAACAAACCATCATTTAAGACAGCAGAGACTTCAGTGGAGACAAAAGAAAAGCTTACAGTTTTACACAAAAAGTTTTGAGTAGGAGAGAAAAGTAACGAAAGAGGTATTTACATCTAACAGTTAAAGGCTTTTAAATCCTGTAGACATTATACAAATAGAATCAGAATAGCACCAGCATACAGATGCAAATTTGAAAAAAAACTGATTCATGTGGCTGTGCCATACTCCCTCAAATACATGAAAGTGCTGAAAAAGAAAAATATATAAGCATTTGGAAAATACATTTCTCTAAGAAAAAGGGCTCTTGACTATTGGTAATCTACAAGTCCTGTATATTCTTTCAATTATTACTTGAAATATGTGTAGATAAATACAGCACTGTGTGTCAGCTGCTGATTATGTTGCTGTCAAAAATAAAGTCACTTTTAAGACAGTTGTCTTTGTTAAGTGCATCTCACTTATGCATTATAAACTGAAAGGGAGCATCTTTTCTAAAATGGTGCCATCTGTTATTGTAGCTTATACTTTCAGACAACTGGGGGGTATTTTTCGTACGTGGATTAGTCGTTTAGCCGGATGTAATTGTTGACGATTTGGCTTGATCTTGGATCTGTCGGTTTTTCGAAACTCTTGCTGGAAGTGTTGTCATAGTAACACATCCTAATCCTCAAACCTGCTCGGAGCAGGTTTGTTCTACGTAAACAAGGATTAGTTTACACACGTAATCAGTGATGGTGCGTGGAAGTCATCCAGTCATGGTTTCGCCGTTCATGAATGAGCGACCAATTGATATTGGTGCGCAAATTTTACAAAGAGAATTTCATATAGAGAGGGTTTTGCGCGATCGGCAAGATCCTTTATTGCTCCTGGAGGAAATTCTTTTCGAAAGATACCGCATTAGCCGAGGGGAATATTGTACCTCAAAGATTTATTAGCACCTTATATTCGAAGTCAAACTCGGTGAAGTTGGGCTCTCACAACCACACAGACAGTATGCATTGCTTTGAGGTTTTTTACAAGCGGCACTTTTTTATATACTGTAGGCAATGCGGAAAATCTAACTAAAAGTGCAGTTTGCCAGGCAATTCGTAAAGTCTGTTTGGCTCTGAAATATTTCCTTCGGGTTTTCATAGTGTTTCCTGGACACCTGCGTGTGCAGACAATAAAAGAGGTGTTTCATGCCATTGCAGGTAGGTAATACACAGGCTAAAACACCCACAATTCCATGAAGAATCTCAATCAGCCTAACATTCTCATTACCAGGATTTCCAAATGTGATTGGGGCACATAGGACTGATCATGGTGGAGTTTGATCAAACATTATTTAGAAAATGTACTTCTCCTCCTGATGAATAATCAGACACAGTGTCTTCATCAAATATTTGACCTTCGTCAATATCTCGTTGGTCAGATACAGGTTCAAGGGATATGACATTCCCTGCAACTGACCCAACAAAAAAGAGGGCTATATGGAACATACCTATGGCACACATGGAGGACAAATATATGCAATGACCATCCTTTACCTGAAATGAAGTGACCACTGCATCCTGCCACTGGTTCTGAGGAGGAGCTTCCCCCTGGAATGCCCTCAGAAACAGGGTGATGGGCATTTTGCTGGAGAACCAACTCTTCTGCAGGGGTTAGGTCTGGACCGCGTGGACCGCCACCTGTTTTTTGCTTGTCTGCCTTCTTATTAGCTTTAAAATTAATGTTTTTTGTATTATATATGATTATTTATGTCAACAATTCTTTAAATAGTTATATACCAATATTTACCAGTTTGAAGTATATTCTTGTACTTCACTTTAACCTGTTCCCATGTTCTCCTTGTGCTCACGTTTGATCTGGAATTATGACATATTAAATAATAATTAATCTGACACATAGGAAATGAAACGCTGCATTCAGTAAGTACAATGCACACTACTTAGTGTTTAATTTGTCAGCCACTTTCTGCCAGCCGTCTTTTCTGGTCTGGGTTGCTTTTGCAGTGTTACCCCTTGTGCACATTAAATCTTGAAATTCTTCATGTCCTTCGAATAAAAGGTCTTGCGCCGCGTGTGTGAAAAAAAAAATGCGCCCGTTCTTTTGTCATTTTGTTACAGCCTATCAAAGACTTGCTGATCATGTTTTCTAGACTCAATATATATGGGCTTTTCACTCAGCGCGGGCGCGCGCATTCATCTCGTATGATTAGATCCAGCTAGACTAATCTAATAATCTAAAAACCGACCTAACCCGGATGAGTGTCACCGGCATTAACTTATCCAAGATGAGGCACCTGATCTCGGATGATTTAAGCGACGTACGAAAAATCCCCCCCTGGACACTAATTCAATCACAACAATGCATGGCTACAGTGATTCATTTATAGGTCATGGGGTTTATGTGCAGACCTTTTTTTTTCCTTTTCTTTTATCAAAAGAATTAAATCACTTAACAGTTAAACTACTAATCATTAAAGCAAAAAATGATTAATTGCATAGATAACAATTTTAAATCAGTAAAACTAATTCAGTAATCAATTAAAATTTTGTCATCATCATCATCATCACTAGATTGAACTATTTCTATTAGTGACTGGTATATTGGCTTGGTAGCCATTAAATTTAGCTGCAATAAATCATTTATAACATACATACATTTTATTTATTTGTAGGTGCCTTTCTAAACACTCAAGGACACCAAACAATAGAAAAAACAGATTATAAACAAAAGTAAAATACAAAAGTTAAAATCAGACAGCGCAATTGTAATCAATGTGAAAAAGCAGTCTTAAACAAATGAGTTTTAAGTTTAGATTTGAAAAGTGAAAATGATTCAATATTTCTTAGCTCAGATGGTAGTGAGTTCCAAAGCTGGAGAGCAGAGCAACTGAATGCTCTGCTCCCCATAATGGTAAGATGGATGAAGGGGACAGTCAAGTGGATGGAGGAAGAGGATCTAAGGCTACGGGAGGAAATGGCAACATGGAGGAGGTCAGACAGATATGGAGGGACAAGGTTGTGGATAGCCTTAAAAGTTAGTAGGAGAATTTTGAATTGAATTCGGAACTGAACTGGAAGCCAATGAAGCTGCTGCAAAATGGGAGTGATATGGTGAATAGAGGGGGTTCTAGTAATGATGCGGGCAGATGAATTCTGGACCAGTAAAGAGATATAAAGCATATAAAGAGATTTGTGAAAAGACCAAAGAAAAGGGAACTGCAATAATCCAGACAAGAAGTGACAAGGCTATGAACAAGGATAGCAGTGGTTTGGGGAGTGAGGGAGGGGCGAAATACAATTAATGTTATGCAAGTGGAAATATGCAGACCAGGAGATGTTATTGATGTGGGACTGAAAGGATAAAGTACTGTCAGGGATGACACCCAGACTCTTAACCTGTGGGGAAGGGGAGACAGAGGAATTATCAATAACAAATGAAAAATGATCAGTTTTGGATAATGTTGATTTGTTACCAAAGAGGAGAACCTCAGTTTTGCTACTGTTTAATTTAAGAAAATTTGAAGAAAACCAGGATTCGATTTCTGCTATGCAATCAATAAGTGAGGAGGGTGGAAAGGAAGCAGTAGGTTTGCTAGTGAGATAGAGCTGGATGTCATCAGCATAACAGTGGAAGCTAATGTTATATTTACGAAACTCCTTCGTAAGTTTATAATAAATATGCCTCGTCAGAAGAGGACAAAAAGGAAACAGCGAAAACAGAAGAGTGACGTCAGAACAGGGAGCCAGCAATGTGCAGCAGTTTTCATCTGATTGTCAGCAAAGCATTTCATGAACAACTTTGAGTGCTAGATCAATGCCGCCCTGGGACATTCATCCTTGACATCTTTACTTTTCGTAAGCTTTTCCTAAAGACTATATTCAGACTTTACTATCAATCTTATTTTCTATTATTCCTTGTTCTATTTGTAATAAATACAATGGTGCTTTTAACTTTCTGTAGTTTGTCTTCATATTTAGAGTGACTGAGGTAATAAGGTCATTTTATTAAGAGCACCTGGGGCAGTAGGACATTTTCCATATGCTCTGTGCTGCAAATTTTATAAAGGACTGAGGGTGTGAGCTCCACCCAATAGTAGGGAACAGTACGTAATGTAAGGCATTCTTGGCTGATAATTGGTATAGCCAAGGATGCTGAGCTTTTGTATGTTTGAATATATTCCTAGAGACTAAAGTAATATTTAGGTCTGAGATATACTTAAAACACTGCATGTTGTTTGTGCTGACAATAAGTAAGTCTCTTGAAGTGCTAAGAGAGTGACAAGTTGTGTTATGCATAGGGTACATGTGTGGTAAAAAGTGCTAGAGATTAACCAGCTGTGTGTGTGTCATTCATGGGGCACTGTTTTGGTTAGGGTCTGTATGAGTCTCCTGAAGTGCTAAGAGAGTGATAAGTTGCGTTATTCATAAGGCACTTGGGTGGTTTATACAGTTAGGTCCATAAATATTTGACAACTTTTTTCTAATTTTGATCTGTACATTACCACAATGAATTTTAAATGAAACAACTAAGATGCAGCTGAAGTGCAGACTTTCAGCTTTAATTCTGTGGGGTGAACAAAACGATTGCATAAAAATGTGAGGCAACTAAAGCATTTTTTTAACACAATCCCTTCATTTCAGGGGCACAAAAGTAATTGGACAATTGACTCAGAGGCTATTTCATGGGCAGGTGTGGGCAAGTCTGTCGTTATGTCATTATCAATTAATCAGATAAAAGGCCTGGAGTTGATTTGAGGTGTGGTGCTTGCATGTGGAAGATTTTGCTATGCAGGTGAAAGAAGCCATCCTCAAGCTGCGAAAACAGAAAAAACCCATCCGAGAAATTGCTACAATATTACGAGTGGCAAAATCTACAGTTTGGTACATCCAACGCAAAAAGACCTGGACGTCCACGGAAGACAACAGTGGTGGATGATCGCAGAATCATTTCCATGAAGAGAAACCCCTTCACAACAGCCAACCAAGTGAACAACACTCTCCAGGGGGTAGGCGTATCGATATCCAAGTCTACCATAAAGAGAAGACTGCATGAAAGTAAATACAGAGGGTGCACTGCAAGGTTGCAAGCCACTCATAAGCCTCAAGAATAGAAAGGCTAGATTGGATTATGCTAAAGGACATCTAAAAAAGCCATCACAGTTCTGGAAAAACATTCTTTGGACAGATGAAACCAAGATCAACCTCTACCAGAATGATGGCAAGAAAACAGTATGGAGAAGGCGTGGAACAGCTCATTATCCAAAGCATACCACATCATCTGTAAAACACGGTGGAGGCAGTGTGATGGCTTGGGCGTGCATGGCTGCCAGTGGCACTGGGACACTAGTGTTTATTGATGATGTGACACAGGACAGAAGCAGCCGAATGAATTCTGAGGTGTTCAGAGACATACTGTCTGCTCAAATCCAGCTAAATGCAGTCAAATTGATTGGGCGGCGTTTCATGATAAAGATGGACAATGACCCAAAACATACAGCTAAAGCAACCCAGGAGTTTATTAAAGCAAAGAAGTGGAAAATTCTTGAATGGCCAAGTCAGTCACCTGATCTTAACCCAATTGAGCATGCACTTCACTTGTTGAAGGCTAAACTTCAGACAGAAAGGCCCATAAACAAACAGCAACTGAAACCCAGCATCTGGTGATGTCCATGAGTTCAGGACTTCAGGCTGTCATTGCCAGCAAAGGGTTTTCAACCAAGTATTAGAAATGAACATTTTATTTGCAGTTACTCAATTTGTCCAATTACTTTTGAGCGCCTGAAATGAAGGGATTGTGTTCAAAAAATGCTTTAGTTGCCTCACATTTTTATGGAATCGTTTTGTTCACCCCACTGAATTAAAACTGAAAGTCTGCACTTCAACTGCATCTGAGTTGTTTCATTTAAAATTCATTGTGGTAATGTACAGAACCAAAATTAGAAAAAAGTTGTCTCTGTCCAAATATTTATGGACCTAACTGTAGTGCTACAGATTAACCAGCTGTGTGTATGTCATTCATAGGGCACCGTTGAGGTTCTGTGTGTATGTGTATATCTATGTATGCGTGTGTTAATCTTAAGGTGCAACAGCAGAAAATAGAAAATATCATGATAACACATAGATCCCTCATCTATCCCCAACCAACTGAATGTCAATATTCTCTTCCACTGTTTTAGGTATGCCAGTTTTCAACTTCTAACCTTGGTACAATAATAGCTGACAGATTGGAGTACAAAAGAATATTGATTCCATGGATTTGCATCATAAAATGGCTTAGTTATTTATTGTAATTTTTTTGGAGAGACATTCTTCCAAATTTCCTAAAATACCTTTTTATGCTTTATTTAACTAATATTAGTGTGAAACAAAAGTTTTTATTCTTTTAAACCTTTGAGGGCTATACTCACTACTCGTCAAACATTTATTTTGGGTATGTAATTTATGCGCAATAATACCTCAAACCTCTTAAGGCAGAAGGGATTAAACACCTGCCATCTTACTGTATGGCAGTATAAACTATGCCACCTCAGTTGTAGAATAAAGGATTTTTGAACACTTTCAACTGTTTGACTTGTGCCATGTGAATTCAGACAAGTATAAGTGTGTACCCACCTAATCCACACTGATTCCATTCTACATATATTGTGAATGGTGCAGGAAGGAATAAAAACAACAGTTATTGTAGTTTTGGAACAATGGTGAGTAAGTATCAGAGTTTACTGGCGGCTTTATTTTGGTTCTGAGTCAGTATTGTTTGTTTAGTAAGTTATATATTGTCCTCCTAAACTCTATTTCATTTTGCATTAAAATTTATATATACTGTTGGAAATTCTCTCCTGTTGAGAAATATGTAGTAGAGAATCCGCAGGAGGAAGAGCCATGTGTGCTAGAGTGGTATAAAAAGAGCTACGCTAAACAGCATTACAAGTTGAAATTGAAAAGAATGAGGAGATGGAAAGCACGGAGAGGAGAGCTAGCAAAGATGGTGATTTCCCTAAGCAGGTTTAAATACTTTATTTGGCTCCTCCCAAGGCATCAGAAAAGAAACTAAGAAATGGTCCTTCCAAAGACTGTAAGCAATTGCTTGTTTCTGCATTTCCTCCACCATACCTTTGATTGTTTCAATATACTGAATCTGTTAATCAAGGCAAATGTTTGACAAAAATCAAAGATACAAACATATTAAGTTTTGTTTGAGCAGAGGTTGTTATTTGTGAAATGACATACTGTATCAATTTATTGAATAAAGAAACTGATCTTATAATACCAATTGTTAACACCCTAAATTAGGTCACTTCGAAGGGGACATGATGTTCATAGGAAACCTACTTCAATATATTGGACACAGTAATTATGGTGGGCAGCACGGTGGTGCAGTGGTAGCGTTGTTGCCTCCAAGTAATGAGACCAGTGTTTGTGTCCTGGGTCCTTCCTGCATGGAGTTTGCATGTTCTCCCCGTGTCTGTATGGGTTTCTTCTGGATGCACTGGTTTCCGCCCACAGTCCAAAGATAGCAGGTTAGGTGGATTGGAAACGCTAAATTGGCCCTAGTGTGTGGTTGAGGTGTGTGTGTATGTTTTTCGCCCTGCAATGGACTGGCAGTCTGTCCAGAGTTTGTCCCAGCATTGTGCCCTATAGTAGCTGGGATAGGCTCCAGCATCCTCTGCAACCCTTTTCAGAACAAATTGGTTTAGAAAATGACTGACTGACTTTTACTATGATTTACAGTAGATTTCCTGCTTATTTTCTAATGGATCTAGAAAGAGAATATTTTCAGCTGTCCATAGAGTTTAACGATAAGCATCTGAAAAATAACAAAAAAAAAATATTTCAAATTTAATTCACAGTAGAAAGCAGAATTAATGAAACACAACGTTTTTTTTGTGTAACGGTTTATTCAAAGTTCCCTGTAATATTTTTGCATTGAATTAACTTTCATCTATTTTTTTTCCTATTAATAACTCCTGTCATAGCTCCAGATAGAATTCCAGAATTGCTCAGAAAATGTTTAAGCATTATTGGCTCCAAATAGCTTCCACAAAATGTAGTCACTTCATAACATACTTCCAAAAGATGTCATTAATGAATAAAGGGCTCAACTAAATATTGTTAAATTGCACCACAAATTGATTTTTTGTTCTATAGTTTCTGGAAAGATTGCTTAAGCTTTAAATGAGGCCTATCATGTGAAAAGAGGGCTTGAAAACATGTGACTATCAGCTCAGGGAGGTCTGCAACAAATTAAATCAGATTAAACTGAAAGGTTTTTAATTAGTTTAATTAGTTTTAATTAGTATGCACACCACAGAGGGAAAGCAAGCCAAACTCGTCCATCCATTCTGCTTTATTATTCTTTTTCTTCATTTTTGGAAGTTGGAAAATTGGAACCTTTCCTAGCAGCAACAGGTATAAGATCTCAACTTGCTGAAATGAGAGCATGTTGTATAAAGGACGTGTGGCATAAAATGCAAAACAAGCAAAGATTAAAAAATATATCTGCCCCATTATGCCCATACACACTAGAAGGTTACAGAGTGGATAGATGATTAAAATTAATAAACTGTAGCACTGGCACCAAGTACCAATGTGGATTCTATGTTCTGTAAGTGCCACACAGGATGAACTGGCATCCCGACCAGGAGAGGGGAAGGTTCCTTACCCAGATGGGAGGTCCCAAGTGGACAGACAGGCATTCCAGGCCAAGAGAGGCGGATGGGTAGGTGTCCCGGTAGACAGAGGAGAGGATAAGAAACAACTTGTTTTGTGTTTGTATTTATGAGTTATTAGAAATAAGCATCCTTTATTTTAACCTGTGAGTGTCTTGTGTGATTGTGTTTGGGGCTCAATGGTGCCCTCTAGCCTTCACAGCTCTTTATATTGCTCTTTTAGTTAGCTTGTTATCCTTAAAATGACTAATTGCCTTTGCCACACTTGTTGGAATTTATATGCTACTTTGTGGGCTTGCCATTTTTATAGGAACCCCCGGCAGGTGGCTCTGAAGTTGCTCACTTACATGATAGTATGCCAGCTCATACTGGTCATGAATCATCCCCAGGCTGTTACAAACTGCTGTTACAAAGCCCTCCCTTCAAAGTACCCATCCTCAGAAACCACTTCCAACTCCTTGCAATGGCATATAAATTCTTCAAAACAACCAAGTGGTCTTCATTACTGCATTGGTTGTGTAGCTGATGACATCAGCATAGGTCTTGAGTACTTCTCAGGTGTTGCAGCAGGGGTAGTGACTGCTGTATTATCAGATGGTGGAGCAGGGATGTTGAGTGCAGCAAAGGTGTTTAAGACTATGTGGAGCTACAAATGTATCTCTTGCCTGTTTTTCTAAACTGAACTGATACTGCAAATGTCATTCCAGACCAAGATCTCAGCTTTGACACTCCCACTCAATGGCTGCTCTGTAATGCCCTTATGATTTGCATCACCCTTTTCCTGCACAGCTTTACAACAAGCCCTGCTTCACAATGTTTACCCTGGAGTCAGTGGCAGCTTAATTTGCCACAATATTTTTCTAGCTCCATGAGCCTGTAACTATGGCAGTGACTGAGCACTTAGGGCAGTGGACCTTAGTAGATGGAAAAGCAGTGGTAGAGCTGCAGATGTGGCAATAGATCAGCTGCATTAATTTTCAGTACTGATGCTGCAAATCACATTCCAGATCCTAGCCATCAGCCTTGAGACTCCCCAGCAACTTCTCAGAGTAGGTTTTCTCCAGTTTTGATGTCATTACACTGGTTACCTGTGTCATTCAGAATTAACTTTAAAATACTGCTTATGGTTTATAAAGCCTTAAATAATCTCACTCCATCTTATATATCGGAATGTCTGACACCCTATATTCCAAATTGTAACCTTAGATCCTCAAATGAGTGTCTGCTTAGAATTCCAAGAGCAAAACTTAAAAGAAGTGGTGAGGCGGCCTTCTGCTGTCATGCACCTAAAATCTGGAATAGCCTGCCAATAGGAATTTGCCGGGCTAACACAGTGGAGCACTTTAAAAAACTGCTCATAACACATTACTTTAACATGGCTTTCTCATAACTTCACTTTAATTTAATCCTGATACTCTGTATATTCAATTCATTATAATAACTATTCATGGTGGTTCTAAAATCCGTACTAACCCCTACTCTCTCTTCTGTTTCTTTTCCCGACCTGCGCCACCACCACCTAATCAAAGCATCATGATGTTCCTACATTGATGGATTAAAAGCCAGAAGTCAACATGACCATTATCATCAAGCCCTTCCAGTGGGAACCCTAAATACGAAGAGGACTGTTTTGTTTATGTTAGGTAGAATGCCCAGAGGGGGCTGGGCGGTCTCATGGTCTGGAACCCGTACAGATTATATTTTTTTCTCTCCAGCCGTCTGGGTTTTTTTTTGTTTTTTCTGTCCCCCCTGGCCATCGGACCTTACTCTTACTCTATGTTAATTTGTGTTGTCTTATTTTAATTCTTACTTTGTCTTTTATTTTTCTTTTCTTCATCATGTAAAGCACTTTGAGCTACATTATTTGTATGAAAATGTGCTATATAAATAAATGTTGTTGTTGTTTTAAGTTTCCACTGGATTCTGTGTTTGCTAAATCAGACTGTAGATCTCATTCTTCTCCAGCTTCTAACACCAATGTAGCACTGGTGCCAAGTGCCAATGTGGACTCCTTCCTTTTTACAATTGCTCTTTTGTGTAGCTCACTATTTTTAAAATGACTAGGTTGTGAAATGATATACAGTTATTAATGCTGGACCATAGGTGGCATTGTTATATATTGTGAGTGCCATGAAGGACAGAAGAGCATCCTGGCTGGGAAACAGAATGACCTTCTACCAAGAAGGAAGGTGCCATGGAATTTGCAGTCAGAAGCCAGAGGCCAGCAGCAGTTCCATCTCTCATTCGCTAGGTGACAGTGGTCCGCTGAAAGTGCAACCCTGTCGGGTCCCTGGGTGCCGCAAGAGGGTGAGGAATGCCCTGTTTTTCCTGCCTTTAGTAAGTTCTGAAAGCAGCCCTATTTGCAAAGTCAGGGATGAATCTTCTGTAATAACCAGAAAGCCCCAGAAAAGCGGTTACCTGTTTTTGCATTTTTGGCCAGGGGTAAGCAAGCATTTCTTCCGCTTTTCTTAACTGTGGCCGAAGTAAACCCCTGCCCATGGAATAACCTAAATAATGAGTCTCAGACATACCCAGTTTACACTTCTTAAGGTTAGCAATCAAGCCAGCCTGTTCTAAATGCGAATGCCAATCTTTGCTGAAAATCACGACATCATCAAGGTATGCCCCAGAATATTCAGAATGAGGACGCAGTATCAGATCCATTATACGCTGGAAAGTTAGAGGTGCCCCATGATGACCAAACGGGAGTCTCGTAAATTCATAAAGTCCATCAGGAGTCGCAAATCCTGTTTTCTCACAACTTTCAGCCTCTAGCGGCACCTGCCAATAACCTTTCGTTAGATCTAGCTTGAAATATATAGGTCGCCTGACCCAGTTTTTCCAACAGCTCGTCAACAAGGGGCATTGGATAAGCATCAAATTTTGAGACCTTATTCAAGCGCCTGAAATCGATACAGAAGCGAACCAAACCATCTTGCTTTGGGACTAATACGACCGGACTGCACCAGTCACGTTTACTTTCACGAATAACACCTAATGCCAGAATCTTCTTGACTTCTTTGCGCACAATATTTCGTTGCGCTTCCGGGATCCGAAACGGCTGCATCTGTACCTGGACCCCGGGTTCAGTAGTGATTTTATGTTCTGCAAGGTTAGTCATGCCTGGCAAGTCTGAAAAGACATCAGTGTTCCGTTCAATCAAAGTTAACAATTTTTGTGAGTCAGTCAAATCATTACCAATGGCAACATCGGTTTGAGAGACAGCAGCCAAGGAAGTGTAAATCCCCTGCCAGTCATGCCATTCCTTCAAGAGATTAATGTGTAAAATCTGGAATGGTTTGTGCCGGCCTGGTATTCTATTTTTGTAATTTACTGGCCCCATACGCTCCTCAATAATGGTAGGGCCCTGCCATTTAGCTAGAAATTTGTGCGGGTCAGACAGAACCAGTACCAAAACACGATCACCAGGTTTGAATTCATGGAGCTTATTGCGCCTATCGTAAAGACGTTTCTGAGTTTCCTGCTCACGCTGTTGATGCTCCACAGCAATAGAAGAAAGCTTAGAAATTCTATCTTGAAACGAAATTGCCTGATCTGCAAAGCTCGGGCCAAGAGCTGTTGACTTGTTTCCTATCCATTCCTCTCGTACAACATCCAGGACACCTGCGGCGATTTCCGCACCGCGAATATAACAAAAGCCAGGACAGAGTTCCAGGATATAGGATCATTATGAGCGACTCGCCTGATCATCTGTTTTAAAGTCTTGTTAAACCGTTCAGTCAAACATTCGTCTGTGGATGGTAAACAGTGGTACTCAATTTCTTAATAGCAAAGCTGTCGCACAATTGTTTCATCATGCGAGAAGTAAAAGGTGTGTCCTGATCAGTTAAAATTTCTCTAGGGATGCCAATATGCACAGAGCTTTGGCTACAGTGGAGGAGTTGGCCTTTTTCAAAGCAGCCACCTCTGAATATCGTGTTGCATAGTCAACCAACACCAGCATATATTGATACCCATTTTCAGTCTTAGGCAAAGGGCCTACAATATCTAATCCCACCCGCTGAAAGGGGACTTCCAAAATTAGAATAGGACAGAGGGGAGCCCGAGGAGGCTTATAAGCGGAGACGATCTGGCAGTCAGGACATGAAGTACAGAACCGTTCAACATCTTTTCCCATATTCAGCCAATAAAATCATTTTGATAACCGATCTCTGGTCTTATCAGCCCCCAGGTGCCCTCCCAAGATGTGAGAGTGGGCCAGCTGCAAAAGAATTTCACTATGTACTTCAGGTACAACTAATTGTTCAATAAATTCCCCCATTAAATGATCTGAAATCACTCTGAAAAGGCAACTGTCTTTTTCTAGAAAATGTGGAGTTTCAAGCCCCCCGGATTCACGCTCTTGATAATAGGAGTCATTAGCCGAGCAAGCCTGTTTACATGCATATTCTAATGAGCTATCAGCATGCTGCAAGTGCACAAAATCCGACTGCTCGCTAGTACTCGGTTTGAGTTCGGAGGCATTTGCAATTTGAGAGGATGTAGAAGGGCCTCACTGCCACTCTGGGAAATTGGGGAGGGTGTCCCCCTCAGTCTCGCTGGAGAGATCGGGTTCAATATCTAACTGGGGCTCTAGATTTCCCCTGACCGCTACCAGGTCTTCTTCTTTTTCTTCTCCCCCACTAAGCTCAACAGGGGACTCGACGACTGGTGCCTGACATTCAGTAATTAGTCTAGGAAAAAGGGCATTCCTTCTGTCTATTAATAATGGCCAGGGGCAGGAGTCCGAAACGGCAGACCAAACTTTAAAGTGACGACCTTTATAAGTCAAAGGAAGAAACAATGTCTGATAGTCTTTAACATCTCCATGTATACAACATATTTTTACAGTCTCAGTGTTACTCAGGCATCCGTCGTCAAGACAGTCCCGTCTGACAACACAAAGGTCACTGCCTGAGTCCAATAATGTGGAGATCTCGCGGCTCCCCAACTTTATCGAGATCAATAAGCCATCTTTTCTTCAGATGAACAGGGAATACGAGAGCAACAAACCTCGGCCAATCCAATTTCCATCGATTGAGCTGGAGACAGGCGACATTCCTTCGCCAAGTGACCGGGTTGATCACACCGGAAACATATTTGTTCAGCTCCACTGCCGAAATATCCACGGCGACGTCCACAGTCTCGGCCACCTCCTGTCTCTCCAGATATGGGCACCCCATCAGCAATTGCATTCCCCGGAGGCCTTCCTGATGACATCCTATTGTCAGGTCCTGAAGCCTGTCGATGTTCCAGTCTTCGGTCAAAGCGACAAGAATGCCCTGGAGGCTCTCTCGGAGGTTGTGACACAGCATACGGGGCACCAAATCCACCGCTTTTTCTCCAAGCGGTCTGCGAACCTTCTAAGTGTCTGGCCACAATCGTTAACGATTCAACATCATGACGAAGAAACTCGTCTCGGAGAACTGCAGGTATCCCGGCCAGTACTATGTTCATGACAACCTTTTCTACGACTCGCTTCATCTCATCCCCCTCAAACCAGACAATGTACTTTATGAATCAAATCTTGTATTTGTGCACGGATGGGACCGTCCATATTCAGTTTCCAGTCATTAAGTGCAAAACCTTTAGCCAAAAAGGTCGTAGCCTTACGCAAAACAACTTGCCACTTTAGGAAATCATAATTGCCGAGCTTATTGCGAGGCACATTCTGTAAGAGAAAGTAAGGCATCCCCAGACAAAAAAGGGGTGATGACAACAGCCCAGTGTCGTTTGTCCCATCCCAATAAAGTCGCCACTTGCTCAAAAGCCAAAAGAAACATCTCTGGGTCATCGGAAGGACCCATCTTCGTCAACACATTCTTAGAATTTTCAGGAAGTGGAGGCAGAGGAACATTCTACCGATTATTATGAAGTGGGACATTCTGACGAGGAATCGGATCATCCTCTGGATCATAAGGAAGCAGAACATTCTGAACGATTTGAAATAACTCCTCTGTATCCATCTGTGCAACCACTTCTGGTACCACTTGTCACGCTTGGGTCACAGAATTGCACAGAAACACAGGAGGTTGTAGAAAACAGGAATTTTATTGAAACACTGCAAACAAACATTTGTCTCTTTTTCAAAAGTTTAAACTTGCTCCATGACAAGTCTGAGATGACAATTCCGCCAGGAGCAGAGAATGTCAGAGAGAGAGAGAAGCAAACAATCAATTCCAAAACTGACAGGTGCCCGCACAAGCCGGGGAAAATACCTCCCCTGCACCACACAGCAGATGTGGAGCCCTGAAGGCCAGGTGGAAGGAATTCCGGAGACACCCGGAGTGCTTCTGGGTGCTCATGTGGCACTTCCGCCACACCAGGAAGTACCGCCGGAAGTTTATTGGAGAGCACCTGGAGCGCGTCCGGGTGATTATAAAAGAGACCGCCTCCCACAAGCAAGAGAGCCTGAGTCGGGAGGAAGAAGGCAACGCTCGGGAGGAGAGGTGGAAAGGCAGCAGAAGCAGTCTGGAGAGTGGAAGAGAAAGGGACTGACAGAAGGGTGTTTGGTGCAAGGCACTGTGTTGTGTGCGAACTTTTATTGTAAATAAACGTGTGTTCCTGGACTTCCTGTGTCTGCCTGCTTGTGTCCGAGGCTACCTTCCACAATATATAAATTTGTGATGTGTGTGTCATAGAATTGCACGAGAGTCAAAGATGGGAATCCAGGTTTTCTGAGAAAATCAGCTTTATTGCTTTGAAGGCAGGAAAGGTCTCAAGCATTTTTTTCAAACAGGAGCTGTCATTTTCATCACTCAAACACACAACAAGCAAGCAGTGACACTGACAGTCTTCCTGCTTTAGCTCCCTTCTTTGGGTTAAAAGAACAGATAGCCACCTTCATCAAGCAGGTTCAAAGATTGCTAGTCAGTGGCTGTAGCAAGCATATTCTGGAGGAGAGATGACAGAAAGTCAGCGGCCGGTTTGAAATGTTCCCCACATCAACCATCAGGGAACAGACACGTAACATGGTGAGCCTACTAATATGCAGTTGAAGCAGCAGTGGAAAACCAATTCCTGCCTGTTTTTAAAGAGTGTCAGCGCACAGCGCAGTTGGGGTGTTGTTGTGTGCCATTAGGAGTTGCTGGAGGCACAATATATGTATGTATAAGGCGATATAAGAATTTCTATATGTGATTGGGAGAGAGCTCGTTAGCAGTGTAAAAGCCAATCTTAGAAAGGTAAAGTTTTGAGTTAAACTCATACTAATGTTTGTTTAATTTGAATAGAATATAATTTCTTCCATAGTCATAGACAATGGTATAGTCTTTTCCCCCTATAAGTTAGTAAGAGACAGAACCTTCTTGCTATAACTGAGAAACAGTGTGATAATATGCCCTTGTTGTGTTTAGAACAGGTCCCAGTAAACAGGGACTTGGAAGACCCATTTTCAACCTAGAAATGAGATAAGCATACAGTTTTCTGACTGCTTTGAAATGGTTCGGAAAAGTTTTGAAATGGTTCAGAAATTATAAGTGATTAGTAACGATTTAAGATGTAACAAGATTAAGCTTAGAACTGAATTTTTCTTATTATAAATTTTTCCTTTTTTTGCTACTTTAATTTTCTTTTTTGTGTGAACTGGTTTACTTTGAAACTTAGCTAAACACTTAAAAAACGAAGATATTTTGTCTGTGGAATCATTTCTGCGCGTCAGGCCTTTGTTGAATCCCATTTTTGTGTTGGAGCTGCTGAATTTTGGAAACTCTGGGAAAACGTAGCTACATTTTCATCAGAAAACTTGCCATCTGAAGGCCCTGAAACTGGAATCTACCATCTGAGGACTGAGGACGCTTCTGCTCCAGAACTCGTCAACAAAAGAAAAAGAACTGAGACTTTCTGAGGTACTGTGCTCTTATCTTCTATCTCTGTATTAAATGAAAGCAAGGTCGCCGTACCTGAACTTGAGAAGATTTTAAGAGACTGTGATATTATAAAGACATTGTGGATTATCGCTTGTGTTTTTGCCTGAGTCTTTGAAGCCTCGCTATAAGGAAGTATTTGCTTTGTGGGAACGTTCCGATTGTGACGAAGTTGCCGTCAGGAGAACCAGCTGTCGGTCTTTTGAGCTGTTGTCATGGCAATGTCTAAGCATTCCGATTGTGATGAAGTTGCCGTCAGGAGAACCAGCTGTCGCTCTTTTGAGCTGTTGTCATGGCAATGTCTAAGCATAACTCAAGTGAAGTTAGTAGTAATTTGAGTACAGACTCCAAGCTAGAGAATGTAATTGCAGATCTTAAAGGTCACATAAGTCAGAGGAAAGATAAACTTTCTGTGCTTATAGCTGAAATAGAAAGTCTTAAAGATACTCCAGAAAATCATTCAGAAGTAGCAGAAAGACTTGAAATTTTTTGCGAGACGCACAGTGAGATAGAGGAGTTGCATCAAAGGCTAATATCAGCACTGAGTAAAGAAGGCGCAATTAAGAAACAGAAAACGACATTCGCCGAAAGCTCTAAGAATTGGAACGAATTTATTAACGTTACAGCACTATGGCTGAAAGATGCAAATAGAATGTTAACACACACATCCGACGAACAGCTAGTTAACCAATTCGAAGAGATGCAACTGCAAGAACGGGATCGCTCAAAGTCAAAGGCACGAAAAGCTTCTCCGCAGTTAAAGTGCACTTTGGATATTAAATGCGACTCTTTATCCCAGAAAAGCACTACAGCATCATCACCTTCTTCGACAGTCACACTTGAACGCACCGAACTAGATAGTATAATACAAATGCTACAAAACCTTAAAGCTAAAGTGGAAAGGCAGGAACGACCAGTAATTACCTCAGGGGCCCGTTCGCAGACTTACAAACAAGATCTTGTTGACATACTCATACAGAATCAAGCTGAAAGTCAAAAAAATCAAGCCGAATTTCAGAAAGCAATCATTGAAATGGCTAAATCGTTAACCCAACAAAACAGAGCTATTACTCCACCACCTTCAGCTTCACGTGGTAAAGTACCACACAGACAGGTCCCTTTATTTTCAGGTGACCCACTTGACTATGCAAATTTCATCAGAGCCTTTGATCATGCTGTGGGTGATGTATTAGCAGACTCACAAGATAAATTAGTTTACCTGATCCAGTACACCAGAGGTTCGCCTCAAGAAATGATTAAAAGGCTGTTCACGAATGTTACCAGATGAAGGCTACTCAGAAGCTAGAAGATTGCTTGAAAGATATTATGGCAATGAGCTATTCGTAGCAGACGCATACCTCAATAAAGCATTGAAATGGCCTCAAATAAAGCAAAACGATGGGGAAGCTCTAAGAGATTACGCTAACTTCCTCTCAATCTGCTTGAACACTATGAATGATTCAGGGAATGGTGGAGAATTCAATAACAGTGATAATGTGCATGTTGTGTGTAAGAAATTTCCATTCTCTCTGAGAAATGAATGGATGAGGTATGCATATAAGCTTACAAGAGAAAGTAAAACAAGACCTGGCATACCTGAACTAATTAATTTTTTGCGTGACGAAGCTGAAATGCTTCTAGACCCAGTGCCGTTTCACAAGGTGACACTTGTACAGAGAAAAAAGAAAAGACCAAGAAAGCCAGGCCTCCTCAGAAGTACGGACAGAGATTGGGAGGTATTTTCACTACAAATATATCTGATACTGTCGAAAAGGGGACTCAAGAAATCTCTGTCATAAAGACAGCTAATGATACATGTGCATTTAAAAATCCTTGTGTATTCTGCAATGGTCAGCATATCCTTGCTGAATGTAGAAAAACAAAGAACTGCCATATAAAGAAACAGCTGACTTTTTAAAATCTAAAGGTTTATGTTTTCGCTGTCTCAAACAGGGTCATCTAGGTAAGAACTGTAAAGAAAGAATGAAATGTCAGACATGTTCTTTTCAGCACCCAGACATCCTGCACATCAAAAAAGACAGTGGAGCAACATCTAAAGCTGCAGCCAATGTGGTAACACCTACTGAAAAGGAAACAGAGACTGGAACTTGTGCCTTTACTGGAGCCGGAGAAGAATGTGCACTACAAGTAGTTCCTGTTAAGGTAAAATCTAAGAAAGGCGAAAGGTATGTAGAAACATATGCCTTTATAGACCAAGGCAGTACAGTAACAATTTGCACTGAAAGGCTCCAGAGACAATTAAGCCTTCAAGGGAGAAGAACACAAGTATTCCTCAAAACTATGAATAACTATGATGATGATTCAAAAATATTAACCCAATGTTCTGTTTTATCAGATTTACAAGTCTGTGGTCTCAATGATGATGAATATATTGATTTGCCAAAGGTCTTTACACAAGTCTCCATTCCAGTGGACAGAGAAAATATTCCACTACAAGAAGATATCGATAAGTGGGCATATCTTAAAGAGGTACGTCTAACTCATTGATTCTGAAGTTGATCTTTTAATAGGAATCAACTACCCAGAAATCTTCAAGGAGTTACGAACCATACCTAGCCAAGGAGGTGGACCCTATGCTATGAAGACTGCACTTGGATGGGTGGTTGGTGGACCATACAAAGAGATTGATGACCTCACAAAACAAAGTGGTAAGATGCCCAAACATTCAATCAATCGTGTGTCAATAACAGAGATTGAGGATATGTTGCTGCAACAGTATAACACAGATTTTCCAGAACGCAGCTGTGAAGAAAAGGAGGAGATGTCACAGGAGGACATCAAGTTTATGCACATAGCCTCAGAATCTGCGAGACTGGTAGGTGGCCACTATTGTTTAAATTTGCCTTTGAAGGATGAAACACTGAAAATGCCAAACAATCGCTGTATTGCTGAATAGCGTACTATTGGACTCAAAAGAAAACTGAGCAAAAATTCAGGTTTCCACGGAGACTATAAAGCCTTCATGAAAGACATTATAGACAAGGGTTATGTTGTCAAGGTACCCAAAGAAAACCTAAATTGCAATGAAGGCAGTGTGTGGTACATTCCACATCACGTTGTGTATCATCCAAAGAAAAATAAAATTCAAGTGGTTTTTGATCGCACTGCCATCTACCAGGGAATCTCACTTAATGAGCAATTATTAAAAGGCCCTGACCTAACTAACACACTCATTGGCGTCCTTACAAGATTCAGAAAGGAGCCAGTAGCATTAATTGCAGACATTAAGTCAATGTTCTACCAAGTTAAAGTACCAGATAAAGACACTGATCTTTTACGTTTTTTATGGTGGCCTGAAGGTAATCTAAGTAAAGACCTTGAAGAATTCAAAATGACAGTACATCTTTTTGGTGCTACTTCTTCACCCAGTTGTGCTTCTTATGCTTTGCGTAGAACAGCAGAAGATGCCAGGGATACATTTCCTGAGGAAGCTGTTAACACTGTTCTCAATAACTTCTACGTGGATGACTGTTTAAGGTCAGTGACAACAGAAGAACAAGCTATAAAGCTGGCAAAGGACCTCCAAGCTCTACGCCTCAAAGGGTGATTTCATTTGACTAAGTGGGTGAGTAACAACAGAGAAGTTTTATTGTCTATTCCTGAAGAAGACAGAGCTAATGAACAAAAGGACTTAGGCTTGAGCCATAGTCTCCTTCCCACCGAGCGTGCCCTGGGTGTCCAGTGGTGCACAGAAACGGACAGTTTCAAATTTCAGATTCAGTTACAAAACAAGCCTGCTACAAGGCGTGGTATTCTGTCTGTTGTTAGCTCAGTTTATGATCCACTTGGTTTTTTAGCACCTGCCCTGCTGCCAGCAAAACTTATTCTAAGAGACTTATGCAAAGAGAAATTTGAGTGGGATGAAGAAGTAGAAGTCAAACACATTCAGAAATGGAAAAAATGGATGGATGATTTGCAGTTACTTACAAACTATAAAGTGAACAGATTCTTCAAACCTACTGGGTTTGGAACCATAAAGACAACACAAATGCACCATTTTGCAGATGCTAGTGAAGATGGATATGGCACTGTCACTTACCTTGTCTTAACCAATGAAGAGGGCCAAAAGCATTGTTCATTCCTGATGGGCAAGTCAAGAGTTGCACCATTGAAACAGGTCACAATTCCAAGTCTGGAGCTGACAGCAGCCATTGTGGCAGTTAAAATGGACAAAATGCTTAAAGGTGAGCTTCAAATGCCCTTAGAAGAATCTACATTTTGGACTGACAGCACCACAGTGCTAAAATACATTTCAAATGAAAGTACTCGATTCAAGACTTTTGTTGCCAACAGAATCTCCGTGATCAGAGATCATTCACAACCTTCACAGTGGAGGTATGTCACATCTGCCCTTAATCCGGCTGATCAAGCATCCAGAGGGCTAAGCATAGAAAACTTTCTCAAAAGCACTACATGGTCACAAGGTCCAAGATTGTTATTGAAGCCTGAAAGGGAGTGGCCAAAAAGACCAGATCAACCGAACGATTCACTCACTGAAGATGATCCAGAAGTTAAAAGTTGTGCAGTCAACATGACAAAAATAGAGGAAGCAACCAAGCTCATCAACAAACTAATCACCTATTTTTTAGATTGGCATCACTTGAAGAAAGCAGTGGCTTGGTTCCTCAAGTTTAAAGACTTAATGCTGAACTTAAGAAATGAAAGAAAAACATTTCAACTAGAAGTAAGTCAGACTAAAAGTAATCCAGAAGAACAAAAATCACTCATCACAAAGCACATGAAAAAGTATAAACTGACTTTAAAAACAAGTCCAATTTCTCTAGATGATTTAGTTAAAGCTGAAACAGAGCTTATCCGCCTCAGTCAACTGCAAGAATTTCCAGAAGAATTAAAGGCTTTAAAGAAAAAGACTTGTGTTAAAAAGAACAGTCAAATCTATAAACTTGACCCGATCATACAAGATGGAATACTGAGAGTTGGAGGAAGACTCTGCAAAGCTGCAATGCCCGAAGAAGCTAAGCATCCTGTAATTCTTCACAAGCATTCTCATGTTGCTTCTCTCATATTGCAGCACATTCACAAACAAATTGGACATTGTGGGCACAACTATGTGCTCACACAGCTACGCCAAAAATACTGGATACCTCAAGCAAACTCAGCTATCAGAAAAATTATTTCAAAGTGCACAACGTGCAGAAGATACAATGCAAAAGTAGGTGAGCAAAAAATGGCAGATTTGCCAGATGATCGCCTAGCACCCAATCAACCACCATTCACTAATGTTGGAGTCGATTATTTTGGCCCCTTTCTAGTCAAAAGAGGACGAAGTCTAGTCAAGAGGTACGGAGTAATCTTCACTTATTTAACAACCAGAGCTGTGCACATAGAAATTGCACAAAGCCTGGACACTGATTCTTGTATCCAAGCCATACTCCGATTTACAAGTAGAAGAGGACTAGTTAAAATCATGCGTTCAGACAATGGAACAAATTTCGTTGGAGCAGAAAGAGAGTTACGAGAAGCTATTAAAAACTTTGAACACAAAAAAATCGGCAATGCTATGATGCAGGAAGAAATCAAATGGATTTTCAATCCACCATCAGCGTCCCATCAAGGTGGAGTATGGGAAAGACAAATCAGAAGCATAAGAAAGATCCTAAATTCAACACTAAATCAACAAACACTCGATGATGACAATCTTCATACAATGATGTGTAGAGTGGAATCAATACTCAATAACAGACCCCTTACAAAGATATCAGATGATCCCAATGATTTAGAACCACTCACAGCCAATCATTTGCTCTTAATGAAGATACGACCTAAAATGCCACCTGAACTCGTTTCAGAAAGTGAACCATACTCAAGAAGACTCTGGAAACAAATTCAATACATGGCTGATTTGTTTTGGAAAAGATGGACTAAAGAGTATTTGCCAATACTTCAAGAACATCAAAAATGGCTTGCACCAAGAAGAAATTTTGAACCAGGGGACGTTGTTTTAATTGTAGATAAAGCTACACCTTGCAATTCCTGGGTAATGGGTCGAGTCATCAAGACAACGCCATATGCCAAAGGTGCAGTCAGAAGAGTTTGTGTGCAGACCAAAACCAGCACACTGGACAGACCCGTGAATAAACTGTGCCTGCTTCAAGAAACAGCCAATGTTTGAAATATGAAATTTTAAAAATGTTTGTTTACAGTGTTATTGCTAGTGATTTGAAAACAATAGTTAATATAAAGTTAATTGGCTCATATTGAAGTATAGTAATTGTCTCCACTCCTGCATAGCCAATTAGGGGCCGGAAATGTAAGAGCCAATCTTAGAAAGTTAAAGTTTTGAGTTAAACTCATACTAATGTTTGCTTAATTTGAATAGAATATAATTTCTTCCATAGTCATAGACAATGGTACAGTCTTTTCCCCCTATAAGTTAGTAAGAGATAGAACCTTCTTGCTATAACTGAGAAACAGTGTGATAATATGCCCTTGTTGTGTTTAGAACAGGTCCCAGTAAACAGGGACTAAAAGACCCATTTTCAACTTAGAAATGGGATAAGCATACAGTTTTCTGACCGCTTTGAAATGGTTCAGAAAAGTTTTGAAATGGTTCAGAAATTATAAGTGATTAGTAACGATTTAAGATGTAACAAGATTAAGCTTAGAACTGAATTTTTCTTATTATAATTTTTTCCTTTTTTTGCTACTTTAATTTTCTTTTTTGTGTGAACTGTTTTACTTTGAAACTTAACTAAACACTTAAAAAACGAACATATTTTGTCTGTGGAATCATTTCTGCGTGTCAGGCCTTTGTTGAATCCCATTTTTGTGTTGGAACTGCTGAATTTTGGAAACTCTGGGAAAACGCAGCTACAAGCAGAGTAAGAGTTTGTATGGGAGAAGTTCTAATAAAGTGTCTGAAAATGACAAGATACAGTTTATATAATACTTACTACAAAACTGAAAATGAGAACTCATTTTCCTGTTAGTATATACTGGTCCAATGCCAGCTTCCTTTCTTCCTTGCTCAGGAAAGCTTATCTTTCCATTTGATGCATGGCTGAAGTGCTTTGAAAATTATTTGTTAGATTGATTCCAATAAAGATAGCAGGACAAAAACTAGAATATGAACGCTGTTGCTGCACTGCTTTCTTACTGAGGTACACAAACTTTTCTGTACTTTGCGAAATGCAGGCAACACAAAGTGCAGGCACAGGCTGCTGCGGTATTGAAAGTGTATTTCCTATAATGACAGACATGCCAATGACTGCTGGGACAGGATCTGCCCTGTATAAGCAGGTTTGTAAAATTGATAGATGGTTGTGTTCAGCTGTGTAAATTTTGTAGCAGGGCTTAGCCACAGGATGGAACTGTGGCTCAGTACTCTACTATATTACAAATCCTTTGACTTCAAAGATAAAATTAAATGGAACTATTTAGTATAAAAATCTACCCAGCAACATTTCTATTCTTTCTATTATGATTTGAGCAAGAACTCACTGAAGAAAAAGTTGTAATGCACACTTAGCAGAATAAGCCAAAAAGAAAGCAAAGTGAGTTCTTTGATGCCTTTTCCTTTTAGTCGACACAGTACAAAACACGGCTTTATCTACACAATGCCATGATGGCCAGACACATGCATTGCCTAATTCCAGAAAAGCTATTACCTCCAGGAAGACTCTATTACATTTTGGGTCTATTAAGACCACTTGTCTGAAATTTGCCTGAATGACCTGTTTTATCATGCACATGCAGAAGAAAAAAATAAGTTTTGCTTATTTATATCATTATCCCTCACAACAACGAGTTCAGGGTAATGATATCCAGATATGACTATTACCATGCATTTGGGCTATCTATAAGTAATCAATTCACTTTGAAAATGGATCACTGGACCATTACAGCACTTTTTATCAGAAATGTTATTGGAAAAATTGATATAAAAGTAGGTCTGTATTAGAACATTTAAAAAAATGTTTGACAAGCACAGGCCATTCATCCTAATAAAGCTTGCCAATCTTATCCACCTAATTCCATCAAAAAAACATCGTCGAGTTTTGAATGTCCATAGAGTCCTCATCTCCATAACAATACCTGGTACATTTACTCCATGAGTCTTAAGTTCTCTATGTGAACAAAAACAACTTAAAGTTTTTGTGAAATTTAACCTTAAGAAGTTTCCAACTTTACCCTGTGTTCTTATTGAATAAATTTTAAAATAACAACTTCAATCCACTAAACTAACTCTTTTCATAATTTTATACATTTCAACTATGCCACCTCTTATTCTTCATTTGCTTAAACTGAAAATGTTCAGCTCTTTCAATCTTTCCTCATAACTCACTCCCTGCAGCTCTGGAATCAGCCTAGTTACTCTTCTCTGGACTTTTCCGATCACTGCTATGTCATTTTTGTAGACTAGAGACCAAAACTGCATGCAGGTGAGGCCTCACTAGTGTGTTATAAAGCTTAAGCATTAAATCCTTTGACTTGTACTTTGCAAATCGTGCTATATAAGCCCTCCTCATAAGCAGTACTTTCAAGTTTCAAACCTCCCATTATGTAATCAGATCTGAAAATTTTACTTTCTACGTGTAATACTTTACATTTACTTACATTAAATTTCATCTTCCACAAATCTGCCGAAGCCTGTATGCTATCCAAGTTCCTCTGTAATGATTTTAACGGTGTAACGGACGGCCGGGTCCCATGCCTGGCTGGGACGCCCCTGCTGCATGTGTTCTGAGGGAGCAGCCATGGCCTCCTCAGTACTCCCCTAGGATGCTTGGTGGCAGCCTCCCTGAGTAACATTGGTGCCTCAGTTTCCCGCAAGGCTCCATGGCTTTTATCTGCCATAAATATGCCTGAGCTTGTTTTGTATCCAAGTTCCTCTGTAACAATTTAGCTAATTCTAAATTACCTTTCCTTCCACCTAGTTTTGTATCATCTGCAAATTTAACCATCTTATTGATTATATTATCGTTCAGAACATTTATGTACATTAAGAAAAGCAACGTCCTCAGCACTGATCCCTGAGGGACACCACTTTTAACATCACTAATTCTGATAAGGTTCTTGCACCGTTATTATCTGCTACGTGTGCTTTAGCCAAATTTGCACTATTCTGTACGCTAAAATGTGTAACCATTGTCACACACGTGCGACTAGGATGGAGCTGAGTGGACCAAGTGGAGGTAATTATGCTCCACGCCTGGGAGTGGTGGGGTACACTAAACCTGTCGCTGTTATCTCTGCAGGCCAAATACGGGAACACCTGCCTAATTTAACATCACTTCTGGTGCCCAGACTGACGTCACTTCAGGAGCCAAGACTGATGTCACTTACGGTTCCAGTGTCCAGACTGATGTCACTTTTGGGTCCGGACTAAATACATCATTTCCACTTCTCGGTTTATAAAGCCGCCATCTTGCTTATGATTTCAGTTCACTCTTGGAATTCAACAAGAACACATCTCTCTTGTTGTCTTTACCCTTT
The DNA here is from genome assembly GCF_900747795.2 of Erpetoichthys calabaricus. NCBI lineage: Eukaryota > Metazoa > Chordata > Cladistia > Polypteriformes > Polypteridae > Erpetoichthys > Erpetoichthys calabaricus. Next base: position 94,376,601 of record NC_041404.2, read on the forward strand.
TGCAGCCAGGGACAATATACGGATGGCTGCCCCAAACCTTTATTGTGTGTTGAGACTACTTCTTTTACACCATCCTTGAAGAAGATATGAACTGTCTGTTGAAGATTACTTCCATCCATCCATTATCCAACTCGCTATATCCTAACTACAGGGTCACGGGGGTCTGCTGCAGCCAATCCCAGCCAACACAGGGCGCAAGGCAGGAAACAAACCCCGGGCAGGGTGCCAGCCCACCACAGTGAAGATTACTTTGTTTGTGTTATTCTTTGTACCATTATTATCTGTGAAACTATGAAAATCATCCAGGAAAAGCCTGTACAAAATAGAGACTTTGTACTAGTGGTCAAAAAACACAGACAATCTTACCATAGCCATGATCAAGTCCTGTCAGAATTGCCAATCTAAATATAAGAAAGCAGATGTATATGCTGCACTATTACTGTCTGAGCCTTGGTCAGACAGGCATAGTAAAAGAGGTAATATATGTTATAGGGCCATATCTACAGACTACTGCTTTGCTTTACATTAGTAGACTATCATTTGAATTTGCCTAATGTTGCCTTTACTTTTCAAGTTGCCTTTACTATTAAATCAGAGGTAGTTACCTTCTAGAAGTGACTATATTCAATTGTCATGGCAATTCTCAATGCTTACTGCCTGATGATGGTTCTTACTTCACTTCCACTATGCTAGCTAATTTTCTACAACAACAGGACATTGAACCGACTAGACTAGCCAAACATCACCCTCAGACTAATGAAAGATTTAAAGGAGTGTTAAAAGAAACTATACAAACTCTTAATTTATAATGTAAGCCCTGAAAATTACCCAATTCCACCACGTTTTACAGCTGTACACATGCTATTCTTGGTGTCTCACAATATGAATTGTTTCATGGGGACAATATGCATATGAATATATTGCCTTATTATACAGGGAATTCCCCAGTTCTTTATCTTTTCTGTTTCTATGTTTATTTCTTCACACCATTTAATGTATTAAATGATATTATCCATTCATCATCTTCCCTGATTCTGATTAAATTATACACTGTGAAGATCAAGTTTAGACAAAATGGTGGAACCATTATCTGATTTATTTCACAATAATACAAGGTCCTGCACCAACAACAATAATGGAAAGTGTAATAAAGCTGTTTTTCAAGTTCTCTTAAATATACTGTATCCCTCTATTTCCTCAGTTTTTTCTTTAGGTAATGGATCATCAGGTAGTAGTGGAATCGAGCAGTCTTATTTTCTCTGCAGTGTTGATTCCAATAATAGATCATTTTTGAAAAAAATTTTAAAAGTCAAGATACTCTAGAGATACATTCATATTATGATATAAAATCAGGAGGTGATAGGCCATGTGCAAGCACTTCCTCATACAAAATGTGTTCAATTGAATGATATCCTCCTTTTGCTGATTCAACCAAGGAATGCCCAAAATAACCAGTGGAATCAGTGAGTTAAAAACAACAAAAATAATACATTAATGATGTAGTGCTCCATTCTTAATTGAAAGTGGTGGCATGTACCAGTTCCTCAAGGGCTCTGTATTTATTCTGAATTCCCATGGACAGAACTTGAGAGGTACTTTTAATTTTTATTTTGTGAAAAAGAAAGTAATTATTATGATTTACCATGGCTCAAATCAGTCACTGCAGCAAAATTGAGCTAAAGGATCATTAAACACTACTGACACCATAATTTCTTAAATAAAGACTGATTGCTCAAAGCCATCTTTCTATATACTAATACAAGATTATCTTTCTTAGTCTCCAAAAACCTGTGTTTCTTTAAGTCCCTTCAGCTATTGGCTTTTTCAGAACTTGTTGATCCAAATCAATTACTTCCATCTTAAGAATAAACTGCTCCATCTCAAGATCCCACATTTTTATGATCTGAGTTTTTTCATTGACTCTGAATGAGAAAGTGATAATTTTTATGAAAGGAATTAGGAGACCAAAACGTAAGCAGGAGTTTGTGCCAGAGTCATTAACAAAGAATGCAAACCAATCAATCCTAAACACAACCCAACTCAAAGGTTCAAATCAAAAAAGCAAATTAAAATACTGAGAAGTTTTTTAACTTGAAAAGATATGCATATCAACACTGTTTCTATCCAAAACATGGATATGTACAGGGTGATCTTGTTGACATTTACATGGCGCTCTGGTGAAGCAATACACCACACACTCCCAGATGATTTTGAGATAGATCACCATAACAATGATCAATGGAACTGTTCCAAAATGGAGGTGCTCGAAACAAAACAAATGTGGCGGGTGGCAGATTTGTAAATATTTTCCACTTTTTCAAATCACTTTAAAATAAAAAACAAATTTTATTTTTCAATTCCTCAATGTTTAAAACCCTACATGGATGCATACTTATTGAAAATTCATCCAGGGAATGCTATCAAAAACTTATGAAGACTGTTAATTATAACATCTGGAAATGGTGGGCCACAAAGGCAACATTTAAAGCAAGACCAGGGGGGTATTTTTCGTACATGGATTAGTCGTTTAGCTGGATATAATTGTTGACGATTTGGCCTGATCCTGGATCTGTCAGTTTTTCGAAACTCTTGCTGGAAGTGTTGTCATAGCAACACATCCTAATCCTCAAACCTGCTCGGAGCAGGTTTGTTCTATGTAAACAAGGATTAGCTCACACACGTAATCAGTGTCCAAGCGTGGAATTCATTCAGTCATGGCTTCACCATTCATGAATGAGCAACCAATTGATATCGGTACGCAAATTATAAGAAGAGAATTTCATATAGAGAGGGGTTTGCGCGATCGGCAAGATCCTTTATTGCTCCCGGAGGAAATTCTTTTCGAAAGATACCGCATTAGCCGAGGGGGAATATTGTACCTCAAAAATTTATTAGGACCTTATATTCGAAGTAAAACTCGGCGAAGTCAGGTTCTCACAACCACACAGACAGTATGCATTGCTTTGAGGTTTTTTGCAAGCGGCACTTTTTTTATATACTGTAGGCGATGCAGAAAATCTATCTAAAAATGCAGTTTGCCAGGCAATTCGTAAAGTCTGTTTGGCTCTGAAATATTTCCTTCAGGTTTTCATAGTGTTTCCTGGACACCTGCGTGTGCAGACAATAAAAGAGGCATTTCATGCCATTGCAGGTAGGTAAAACACAGGCAAAAACACCCACAGTTACATAAAGAATCTCACAATCAGCCTAACATTCTCATTACCCAGGATTTCCAAATGTGATTGGGGCACATGGGACTGATCAGAGTGGAGTTTGATCAAACATTATTTGGAAAATGTACTTCTCCTCCTGATGAATAATCAGACACAGTGTCTTCATCAAATATTTGACCTTCGTCAATATCTCGTTAGTCAGACACAGGTTCAAGGGATATGACATTCCCTGCAACTGACCCAACAAAAAAGAGGGCTATATGGAACATACCCATGGCACACATGGAGGACAAATATATGCAATGACCATCCTTTACCTGAAATGAAGTGACCACTGCATCCTGCCACTGGTTCTGAGGAGGAGCTTTGCCCTGGAATGCCCTCAGAAACAGGGCGATGGGCATTTTGCTGAAGAGCCAACTCTTCTGCAGGGGTTAGGTCTGGACCGCGTGGACCTCAACCTGTTTTTTGCTTGTCTGCCTTCTTATTAGCTTTAAAATTAATGTTTTTTATATTATATATGATTATTTATGTCAACAATTCTTTAAATAGTTATATACCAATATTTACCAGTTTGAAGTATATTCTTTGTGAGATATGGCCGGCCATTCATCCCTGCCAATACCCCCAGGCCGCTAGATGGAGCCCTCCCTGTAGCATGGGAGTGCCCCAAAGACCAGCAGGGAATCATGGACAATGGAGTTTTTATTCAAAACCCTGCTGGACACCGTGGGGCCCACCAGGGTACGCTGCAGGGAGGCCCAAGGACTTGTATGTGTCCTATAACCCGGAAGTGCGTCACTATCATATGACCGGAGGGTACGATGTGCTTTCGGTTGAAGAAAAGGACTTTTAATCTGACCTGGAAGTGATAGGGACTCATGGACTGCTGGGCTGGAGCCACTTCCGGGTCGGGAGTATAAAAGGACTATGGGAAAGCCCAGACGTTGAGCTGAGCTGGGTGGAAGGGTGGCAAAGTGTCTGGGAGAGGAGGATTGGTTTATTGTATTGATTAGTGATTGATTATTTATGAGTATTGTGGACAGAAGGGTGCTTGGTGCACATTATTATTATAAAATAAATAATAATTGTTTTTTTATCTGGTGTCTGACGTCTGATCTGAGGGTTCAAGGAGACAACAGTGCCTCAATCTTTCACATCTTGTACTTCACTTTAACCTGTTCCCATGTTCTCCTTGTGCTCACGTTTGATCTGGAATTATGACATATTAAATAATAATTAATCTGACACATAGGAAATGAAACGCTGCATTCAGTAAGTACAATGCACACTACTTAGCATTTAATTTGTCGGCCACTTTTTGCCAGCCGTCTTTTCTGGTCTGGGCTGCTTTTGCAGTGTTACCCCTTAAAAATATTAAATCTTGAAATTCTTTATGTCCTTCGAATAAAAGGTCTTGTGCCGCGTGTGTAAAAAAAAAATGCGCCTGTTCTTTTGTCATTTTGTTACAGCCTATCAAAGACTTGCTGATCATGTTTTTTAGACTCAATATATATGGGCTTTTCAATCAGAGCGGGCGCGCGCATTCATCTCGGATGATTAGATCCAGCTAGGCTAATCTACCACACAGCTGCGTTTGAAAAACCGACCTATCCCGGATGAGTGTCACCGGCATTAACTTATCCAAGATGAGGCACGTGATCTCGGATGATTTAAGCGACGTACGAAAAATACCCCCCAGGAGATAAAGGATCAGACAAGGTTAAAGTTCATTAGAACTAAAGTTCTTTTAAACTGATAAACTACACTCTGAAATTTTTTTCTCCACAATCCAAAAGTTTGGATGCTGCAGATAGCATGCCACCAAGTTAGATACAGCTGGGTCACCTGCAACTCCCAGCTGCAATGTATAGTAGTAAAAGAATAGAGTGAAAGGATCTAAAGCCAGACTAGCACCTGTGCCCGTAACAAAGACAATACCAACACAGGAAAATGACACTCCTTTATAGCATAATTAAAACACATCTATTCCAAAATTAAATGTAACGACTAAATTCCTTGAACTCTAAACCCCCACCCCCCAAATTTCTCAAATAATTTTAGAGGCCAAGGAAAATAAAGAAGCAGCCCACCAAGCTGTCATGCACTAGGAGTCTCAAAGCACATAATTCCCAAAACTAGGGATGCTACAATCAGGTTTTTAAGGCCAATACATATCACCGATTTTATGTTACTTGATTGACCAATTCCAATACCGATTCAGATTTTTTTTCCTTCCCTTTAAAAAAAACTATTTCCACTAAGCTCCTACATAACAAAACTCATAGAAGTGTTATTTCCTATATTAAATTGTTACTTTGGTATTTTTAAACTTAAACTATAGACCACAGGTGTTGACTGTCTCTTTTTTATTAACAAAATTTAATTCTGTACGGCCCAGTGACCACAAATATACTACAATAGATAAAATTTACTTTTATAATATATTCTCAAACAATCAAAAATGGCAATTAAAAATGTTAAATGTAAATATATATGTACGTATATGTTTTAATCACTTTATATCATTACTGAAATTGCACAAAAGCTGTTTGCTGTTAAAATATACATTATCTACATGTATAGAATTGAGTTTTTTTTCCTTCAGTATATCTATCAGGTATTTGTAAATCTTGTGGAATAATTACAAATATGGATAAGATTTTATGTATGTAGTACTTGTTTCTTACAATACCTTATGCCAAGTAGCAATTTTACATTCACCTTTATTCATTTCTTTCTCCAATTAAAAATTTAAATACTGTCCAAACTCAAACGGTATCTGTTTTCATTTAAAAGACAAAATCAAAGGACAAGAAAAGCTACCTTAATGAATTCAGACCATCTCTAGTTCATTTTTCTCAGTTTATTACTCCACTTTCTTTAATGTAAAGGCTAATATTCCAATTGTTTCTCACACTCTGATAAAAAAAAATCTTCCGCTCGCTGCTCTTTGTTTACACTGTAAAAAGTTTGCTGTAAAAAAAAAAGAGAGATGCATGCACAAGTAGCCTTTGCTCTGCATGCTGGCTCAACTACTGTATTACTTTGCATAAAGGAGCACTACAACTAAATTACTGTAAAGCAAGGGCTGAAAATGTATTTTTTTGTGATCGGCCAATTTACAGATCGAGTCTTTGTAAGTGAAAATAAGCCAGTTTAGATCAGCATCCGATCAATCAGGGCATACCTACCCAAAACCACTTCCAAAAAAATGCCTACTAGAAAGGGTTATTACCATCAAACCCAACCTAGTAATAAGTGAAAGTACCAAATCTTTACAAAATAAAAATGTATTCTAAAAATGTATTCCAATCACAGTGAAGCCCCATGGAGCACAAAGCAAAATGTACTTGCCTAAAACACAAAGACAATCAAAATTAAGCAAGTTACAATATAGTTTCCAAAAGAAAGGCCAAAAAACAAAGGAGAAAGTTGGAAAAAAAAGTAAGCACAATAAGCACAGCAAAACACATGTAAACTCACCACTCCTATTCACATTCAAAATAAACTGCCAGGAACGGTGGGAGACCCTTTGGATCTATAAGACACAGGACAGTTCCTGGCGGGGATTGGCAGGTGGCCCGCCTCTTGGGGGACCACCTACAAAACACATGGGGGGTATTTTTCGTACGTCGCTTAAACCATCCGAGATCAGGTGCCTCATCTTGGATGAGTTAATGCCACTGAAACTCATCCAGATAAGTCAGTTTTTCAAACGCAGCTGTGTATTAGATTAGTGTAGCTGGATCTAATCATACGAGATGAATGCGCGCGCCCGCGCTGAGTAAAAAGCCTATATATATTGAGTCTAGAAAACATGATCAGCAAGTCTTTGATAGGCTGCAACAAAATGACGAAAGAACGGGCGCATTTTTTTTCACACACGTGGTGCAAGACTTTTTATTCAAAGGACACGAAGAATTTCAAGATTTAATATACACAAGGGGTAACACTGCAAAAGCAGCCCAGATCAGAAAAGACGGCTGGCAAAAAGTGGCCGAAAAAATTTAACGTTAAGTAGTGTACATTGTACTTACTGAATGCAACGTTTCATTTCCTGTGTCAGATTAATTATTATTTAATATGTCATAATTCCAGATCAAACGTGAGCACAAGGAGAACATGGGAACAGGTTAAAGTGAAGTACAAGAATATACTTCAAACTGGTAAATATTGGTATATAACTATTTAAAGAATTGTTGACATAAAGAATCATATATAATATAAAAAACATTAATTTTAAAGCTAATAAGGAGGCAGACAAGCAAAAAACAGGTGGAGGTCCACGCGGTCCAGACCTAACCCCTGCAGAAGAGTTGGCTCTCCAGCAAAATGCCCGTTGCCATGTTTCTGAGGGCATTCCAGGGGGAAGCTCCTCCTCATAACAAGTGGCAGGATGCAGTGGTCACTTCATTTCAGGTAAAGGATGGTCATTGCATATTTCTCCTCCATGTGTGCTATAGGTATGTTCCATATAGCCCTCTTTTTTGTTGGGTCAGGTGCAGGGAATGTCATATCCCTTGAACCTGTGTCTGACCAACGAGATATTAACGAAGGTCAAATATTTGATGAAGACACTGTGTCTGATTATTCATCAGGAGGAGAGTTACATTTTCCAAATAATGTTTGATCAAACTCCACTCTGATCAGTCCCATGTGCCCCAATCACATTTGGAAATCCTGGTAATGAGAATGTTAGGCTGATTGTGGGATTCTTTATGGAACTGTGGGTGTTTTAGCCTGTGTATTACCTACCTGCAATGGCATGAAACGCCTCTTTTATTGTCTGCACATGCAGGTGTCCAGGAAACACAATGAAAACCTGAAGGAAATGTTTCAGAGCCAAACAGACTTTACGAATTGCCTGGCAAACTGCACTTTTCGATAGATGTTCCGCATCGCCTACAGTATATAAAAAAGTGCCGATTGCAAGAAACCTCAAAGCAATGCATACTGTCTGTGTGGTTGTGAGAGCCCGACTTCGCCGAGTTTGACTTCGAATATACGGAGCTAATAAATCTTTGAGGTACAATATTCCCCCTCGGCTAATGCAGTATCTTTCGTACAGAATTTCCTCCGGGGGCAATAAAGGATCTTGCCGATCGCGCAAAACCCTCTTTATATGAAATTCTCTTCGTATAATTTGCGCACCAATATCAATTGGTCACTCATTCATGAACGGCGAAGCCATGACTGGATGACTTCCACGCACCGTCACTGATCACGTGTGTAAACTAATCCTTGTTTACGTAGAACAAACCTGCTCCGAGCAGGTTTGCGGATTTGGATGTGTTGCTATGACAACACTTCCAGCAAGAGTTTCAAAAAACCGACAGATCCAGGATCAGGCCAAATCGTCAACAATTACATCCGGCTAAGCGAGTAATCCACATACGAAAAATACCCCCATGGAATATAACACAGGTGACTTACATACATAAACAACATCAAAAACAAAGAAAAATGCACGTCATCAAAAAAGTAACAGTAACATAACATAAATAAAAAATAAATGAACAAAAGAGACATAAAATATGAAATTGAATCTCACAGCTAGTGGAGTAACCCTGGCTGAGACATGACACTAGAATTAAGTTTCTTTGCAGAAATTACATACCTTAAGTCATTACGATCATTTAAAATGTTTAAGGGATAAATAGTCCCCTCCAAGGAATGTCTCTACCCTGATGTGGTAGAGTAATTGCCAATAATTCACAATTAGATTACATAATTATGTTCAGCAAGAATCTCTTTAGGTTTTACCTTTTTGAAACATAACCAGAGAGATGAACATTTTTGGTGTCAGGGAACTGTTGACATAGTATCACATCCACTACACTATGGGATGTGTCTACCTTAACAATAAATTGCAACCAAGTATCCAAATGTCTTAATACTAGGAGAGTCACAAATGATAACTGTGTATCAGTAAGCCATGCAAATGTTTTGTGGCATTTTTTTTTAGTCAAGGAAGAAATCAGAGAGATTATTGTACTAACATTTTTTTAAACCATCTGTAATAATTAGCAAGATCCACAAATTATCAAACCGGTTTCACACTTTCAGGTGGTTTTTAGTATAAAATTATTGTGACCTTTGTAGGATTCATGGCTAGCCTAGTGCAGGTAGTTTCATAAAACAGAAGTAATACTTTATCCCTTTCGAAGTCACAGTTCTCCAATTTCATGAAAAATGTGATTGTCCTCTAGCATGTGTAATACAAGAACATGGTATATATGGTTTTGAAAGTCTTACAAAATATAAGGATATTATCGATGTATACCAAAACAAAAGTACCTCAAACTCACAAAAATGTTGTTTACAAAGGACTGAAACACTGCAGTCAACTTTGGCAAAACCATATGACATTACAGAACATTCATAATATCCATTAGAGGTATTGAATGATTTTTTCCCCTCATCACCATTTCTAATTGATACCATAACATGATTAAGCAGCAAAGTGATGAGAAAGACTGGATAGTTATTTTAAAAGTTGTCTTACCTACAATAATTCCATATTACAAAATTAAAGGGCTTAGACTCCTGCCTTCTGCTCAACAAAAAAGAAACCCATCCCAATTTATGCTATTAGAAAGAAATATGAAGCCATCTTCTAATCTTTCTCACATGTGTTTTCATTGCCTGCATTTTACACATGGATAAAGCACAGACTGCCTTTCAGAATGGAGTACCTGGCAGTAAATCACTGGGACAATTGTATTTTATGTGTGGACGCAGAAATAATGATTTATTCTTATCTAATGGATCCTGATAATCCTGACACTCATTACAAAATATAAATATACTTGCATTTAACTAATTGCTTATATAAGTGCTCTAATGCATTATTTCCTTGTTATTCCAATTAACTGAGATCATGAAGCTGTAATCATTGGAAAAAATCCCCTTACCAATCAGATTGATCAAAAAAAAACCTGAAGGTTTATTTTTAGCAGATGTTTAGGGATTTCAAGTGTAGCACTAACAATGTTATCTGCATCTCCTGAAACAAGTAATGCCAACAATTATTTTCCATTAATATTCACTGGGACAGTAAAAAAATTCCTAGAGTAGACATGTCACAACTCATTTGTCCAATAGTCAACATATGTAGTTGAGATATACAAAGACTGCACAATTTAAGCTCCCCAGGGGTCACAGCTCAGGATAAATCCCCATTATTTCTTTCATTGTTAGCGCCATGTCCATTAAGCATCTAAATGTCCCTGGTTAATTCAATTACTTGATCAAACATAGTGCCATACAAGTCTGAGAGTAGACTGGCAAGCTGTTCATCTTTTCCTCTTTTTTGCTTATCAACTGCAATACCATTAACCAATGCAAATTAATGAAACCACTTTTAAAACTAGTTCAAGAAGTGGGCTTGCAGCTGCTTCTCCTTTACCCAGCTATTTGAAGCTTTTTTATCACTCTGGTTAGCATGTATTTCAAATGTCAGAAACAAGCTGTGAAGATTACTGATAACTTTATATACAAAGGTGCATTCGAGCTGTTAAGAGAGATTCAGGTTTCTGAATTTTCTAAATGTATCTTCTTGATTATAAAGACAATTTCACCTGGACTTTCAACTAATTGTAAGTCTAACAAAATTTTAAACATCTCTTTATTTTAATTTAATGTTTATTTATATATGTGGTCTGTCTGATCTGATAAATGTATTGTTATTTCTTCTGAATTAATGTTTAGTACTTTTCAGTTTAATTTGAAGCATGTAACTGGCAGGCTTCCAGGAGACATTTGTTGTCAAACTACATGATCACCACTTAGTTTGGATCTATTTCAGTATTCTTTCATTAACTTTTATAAAGCCTGTTTATCAAGTTTTACAGAGCCTTTAACATTACGCACTGCATTTCCCATTATGCTCTTCAGGGACATGTATATGTGATGTGGGTCCAGAGAGGGAAGGATGTGGGTTACATACCTATTAGTAGCATGGAGCAAACCATTTATGTTCATTAAGTTTCTAACTTTTTCCAGCAGGTAAGTCGGAATGTGATAATGGGTTTAGTAGGACACTCTGTCTAATTTTTTGTTAAGTTTTTGGCATTTGCACAGTGATATTTTTGGGGAGTGTCATTTCCTCAAAACCTAGCCCCAGGTTAAACTGTGACATAGAATTCAAAATGGCATTTTCCCATAAAATATATGGCCTACACCAGCATAAACAAAGGGGAAGCCCAGTATCAAAACAATCCTTAAAGGATAAGTTCAGTATATTTAAAGTAAAATTAATTTATTTTTTCAAATAAATTATGAATAAAAGTGAACCATTTTTATACATTTGAATAAATATAGTGCCTGTGTTTGCAGTTTAAAATGTGCTTGTGCTTGAAAGGGCACAAATCCAAATATAAAACAAAAATAAAATGTGATACTTACTGAATAAATCTGTTTTTCAATACAAGAATGTCCCTGAGTGGTGATTAGCACCTTCAGATTGAACAAATGTTGTAAAGCAGCATATGCATGTTGTTTTGGGGAAATAAATGTTATATTATTGAAAGATTCATCCCATCAGTTCTCTTCACATCAATGTCAGTCTCCCTCCAAAGTGACCTTTTCTCCCTTAGGGCATGGTTTCCAGCAGCTCATGAATTCCCCAATTTTCAGTGGTTAGGGCAGAATTTTTCTTCAAATTTAAGTTTATTATCATGTGTGCATGGTACAATTAATTTTTTATTTAAAAGTTTAAAAGTCTCCTCACAATAGTGAGGCAATACCTATTAAAAGACACACAAAAAACAGCATTCATAGAGTGCATATACAATCATACAATATACATAAACACATACATTATTTATAATTGTCTCTGAAACTTCTGGTTTAAGTCTGAATGATCTTATACTGCTTGTCAGAAGGAATGAAAAGGAGTGAAAAAGACAAATGTGTGGAATGGCTGGTGTCATTAATAATCCTGTATCACAGATGTCCTAAATACAAGGCCACATGGTGATATTTACGGTTTATACCGCCTGTGAAATTTAGAGATTTACGATCCTGAGCTGAACAAGTACCCAGCAAGAATGGACTCCATTGTGTACTTGTAAAAGTTAGTGAGAACAGACAGAGAAATCTGAACTTAACTAGATGTCTGAAGAAATAAAGACATTAATGAGTTTTTTGACAATGACTAAAATGTGTTAAGCTGTCATTTTATTCCAGCTATATGTCTAGTTATGAAGACAAGAATACATTCAGCCATCATGGTGAACCACATTGTTTTAAACTGATTTTTGGTAATTACTATTTTTGATTTACTATATTTGCACTTTTTAAATATTCATTAATGTGTATACACATCTCAGTAACTATTATATCATTATGATGGTTACTCATTGTTTTTTTCTTGTGAGCACCACTAATTTGTTCTAGTTTTACATAGGCATTGCCATGTTGTTTATGCAGAAAATATTCTTTGCTAATCTCGTGATTGAATATCCCATTCATCACGCATTCCTTTTTAAAAAGTTGTGGCAGCGCAAGTACTTTATCTGTGGATTCAGAAAACAAAACAAACATAAGGGGGAGTCAGTGGAAACTGCAAAACGTTTTCATTTTATTTTCATCTCTTGGGTATGCACATTTTAGAAGTATTTTGGTACAAAGACAATGTTGGAACATTCTACTTGACCCACATTCATTGTTTTGCAGCATTTTATTTTCTTATTTACGTGAAAGCTCAATCCACAACAGCTGCCTTTAAAGATACATGAACAAAGCATATACTTACCCTAAGAAAGTAGTGCCAAGAACCTGTGATAAAATATATTATTTTCAACAGATGCCATAGAACCTCTTTCATATGTTGAATATGAGATTCAAAATATTAAGAAAAAATGAGAGTATCATCTATGTAGACCAGGACAAAAACATCTAGTATTGTCACAGAAAATGTCACTTACAAAGGACTAAAAAACTGGCAATGTGTTAGCCAACCCACAGGACATTACTATGTACTCATAATGTCCATTAGCAGTAATAAAAGCAGTTTTTCATTCATCTTCCACTCAATTATGAATTAAATTTTAAGCAGTATGCACATATAACGTTTTTAAAATACTGTGCATCTAGTTCAGTGTTTCCCAACCTTAGTCCTGTGGCCCCACTGTGGCTGCAGGTTTTTGTTCCAACCAGCTTCTGTTTTTAATTGGACTCCTGGGCTAATTAAGTAATGTGTTATTTCCCAAGTTCTGTGTTTTGGGAACAATATGGAAATTAGAAAACTAAGTTTGGTAAAAAATATATATATATATATTAAACAATATTTTCATCTTGATTTTCATTCTACTTTTCTAGGTGTTCTAATTGTTTAATTAATCCATTATTTAATTATTAGTGGGGCTGATGCTAAAGTACTTGCAGCCTTTGATTATTCAGTGTTGTTTGCCAGTGTGTCTACTCTGCTCATTTTTAATTGTCATTAATAAGATACAACAAAGGAGAAAAACTGCACAGAGAAAGGGCAAAATATAATGAAATCAACAAAAGAGAGTTAAGCATTTATAGCAAAAGCAGAAATATTTTTAATGTCTTATAAATTTAAAAATCATGCTGCTGTGCTTTTCTGAATGTAGAATAAAAGAAAAATAACAACAGCTAATTAAATGAGATCACTGCGACCAGGTGTTGTCACTGATTAGTAATCTGGTTGGAACAAAAACGTGCAGTCACAGGGGGGGCATAGGACCGAGGTTGGGAAACACTGATGTAGTTACTTTGCATAATATGAGAAGTATTGAATATTTATTTGTTCACAGTAATATATTTAGTTCCTTGTAATCAATACAGGCATGTAAACATCTATCTTTTTTCTCAACAAAGAAAACCCACTCCAATAGGACAATATTGGATCGAGCAATAAACCCATTTTGCTCTAACATAAGTGTCTGTTAATGACGCCCCATGTAGTGGGAAGGTTGGGAACAGATTATACAGTGGGCATCTTGTAATTTGGGATGGACCGGGATCACACTTGAGAGAAGTCAGACATGGAGACACAAACACAAAAAGGTGGTATTTCTAAAACAAAAGTGGGTTTAATTTACAGGTGAACAAAAACACAAAAATGTCTCAATCAAAAACAGTGAATTATATTTTCAGTGAAGCTGTCAGTCACAAAAATGAAAAATTAAGTCAAAAATGTACAGACTTTGACAGTTTAAGGTCTCTGTGACCCCTTGAACCCTCAGACCACACGTCAGACACTAGATAAAAGTCCAAATATTGAATTTATTATAATAATAAATGTGCACAAAGCACCTGGACTCCACAAATCTCATATAATTAATAAACAATAATCTAATCAATAAACAATCCTCCACACTCCCAGACGCGTTGCCACCCTTGCAGCCAGTTCATCTCAACGTCTGGAATTTCCCATTGTCCTTTTTTCCCATCGTCCAACAATCCCACAAGTCCTTATGACTTCCAGGTCAGGGTAAAAGTCCTTTTCCTCAACTCGGAAGCACGTCGTTTCTTCTTGTCATGTGATCATGACGCACTTCCGGGTTATAGGGCACGTAAGAGTCCTTGAGCCTCCCTGCAGCGTCCTCTGGTGGGCCGCACAGTGTCAAGCAGGGTTGGGAATAAAAACTCCATTGTCCATAATTCCCTGCTGGTCTTCGGGGCACTTCCATGCTACAGGGAGGGCTCCATCTAGCGGCCTGGGGGTATTGGCCGGGGTAAATGGCCGGCCATCCCTCACAAGACAAAACTGTTGTCTTTGTAAATAAAGAAAACAAGAAAACGAGCAGGAAGAAACTACCCACAATGAAAATCAAAAAGATCCACAAAAAATATTTTCAAGGAAAAAAAAAGTATATACAAGAAAAACAAAGAATGCACCTCAAACTCAAACTATAAGATACGTCCACCAAAACAATACTACAACTATAAAATATCTCTCTATTATAAAAGAAGTCCTGGAAAAAAAAGCAGGGCGACGATACGTGATCGTCTCGGAAGACATTTAAAAGACCCGCGAGACAAAAAACACTGGCCACGGAGCGTCTAGCGGGGACCGTAAGCATGAGACTTGGTGCCAAGAGACTGTCCCAGGGCTGTCTCGCGGGGTCGTGGAACATGAGATTCTTGCAAGACACGCCCTTCTTATCAAATAAGAGCACGGCCAGCCAGCAAAACACTCAGACACGTAAATGCACGTAGCACACACAGATCCTGTGCTCTCAGCACATATAAAGCGCATAAGGACAATACATTCTAGATGAAAGAGCAGCGCGGAGAAAAGAGACCCAAAAGAGTTGGAGAGAAAAAAAGGTAGATAAGAGATTATGAAAGCAGTGGAATTCAAAAGGCCCAAACAAACGATGGCGCAATACACATGCAAAGATAGGTACAGAATATGAAAGCAGTAAAGTTCTAAAGTATTGTAACGTCCCAGCCAAATTGAAACCTTTTTTGTTTTAGGCAAAGAGTGGAAAACAAAGTCTTTTCGCCATCGCAACTTCATAACACATTCACAAACTTACACATGCAGAGCAGATTATGAAAGCAGTGGAATTCGAAAGGCTCAAAAAAAACATATGTGCGATACAAATGTGGAGAAAGTTGAAGAATATGAAAGTAGGAAAATTAGAAAGTATAAAAAAGAAAGTAAAGATCGCAGTAGCGCAAACAAACTGAAATTATTACTCGAAAAAGGGAAAATAATCACCACGGACCAGGTGTCATTGAAAAAAAACTAGGACAAAGCGAGGTCAGAAATAAAAGACAGATGAGAAAACAAAGTAAAACGTCATAAAGATGTTAAAAAAAAGGGGCCAAACACATGCAGAACAGATTAGAGATAATGAAAACTGGAATTCCAAAGGCTCAAAAAAAACGTAGGCACGAAACACATGCAGAGAAAGATACAGAATATGAAAGCAGAAAAACACATCAGTTTCAAAAAAAAGAAAAGTAAAGATCGCATTAGCGCAAACAAAGAGAAATTATTACTCGGAGAAATAACTAAAAGGCAAATAGAGATTGAATATATGGACACATGTCAGAAGTATGTAAATATTGTAAGGCTTTGAAGTTTAAGTCAGAGAATTTCAAAAATGGGGTTTACCTCACATGCATTTATTGGTTACTTTGCAAAAAAAATTATTAACTGCTGATGATGTCGATCGCTTTGTCTGTGCTGAAATTTCAAACAGAGAAACCTATCCTGAATTATGGTACAAAGTCTTTAAACATTGGGACCCGAAAGATTCCAAATATTGTTTTTACATAAGTTCTGAAATAAAAGTGGAACTAATGAAATAGCAACAATTCAAAGAAAAAAAAATCTTAAAAGTGCGTACCCGGAAAACCAAACACAGGGGTTGGCGAGCAAAGCAAGCAGAGGGCAAAGCCCCCTAGTCTATCTAAAAATATTTACAAATATAGGAACAAGCCACTGTTTACTAACAAAATTTTCTATACAGTAGACCCCCGCAAAGTCGCGGTTCAGAGTTCAGTCGTTTGCGGATTTTTCCTTAGAACCTAACTAATAATTGTTAGCGGAAACCACAAATATCCTCAGCAATTTTTTTATGGCTTTTTTCATGGCAATACTGTACTGTAGAGAGAACAGGAAGCAACCGTAGTGGTAAATGCAGTTTGGGATGGTGAAAGTAGCCAATCCAAGAGTGTTGTACTCTACTAGAGTTTGAAACTGTAACTCCCAGCAGTCCCTGCAGTGGCTTTGATTGGTTTTCTGCTGAGGATACAGCTGCTATTGGGGTCAAAGGATGTCAGTGTGGCTTTTAAAAAGGCGGCCGGTGACGAAAAGAAAAAAAAATGTGTTTGTAATTTGCTTTTCAAGTAAGTGTATTCATGGCCATCCTGTGAAGAAAGAAGAGCTCCTGAACCCGTCCACCAGTCTTCACCATTTCAGGAACTACCGGTAGGACTATCTTTACATTCCCATTCAACATGCGGATCCCTGGACTATCTATTTTCATCATTACATTTCATCCATTGCCGTTTTTCATGGACTTTACTGTGTGTGTTTTGTTTGTGCTTTGTTGAATTTAATGTATAATCGCCGTAAGGGGAACAGGGGTGGTATCGTTGTTTTCATTTATTTTATTTGTTTTCAATACATTCTTTATTTGCTATTTGATTACAAAATTCAAATATCAATAGTTCAGACAAATTCAAAATAGGTAAAGCAGTAATATTACCATCATCATATCAAGGTAGTCCAAGAGCATTGCAACAGTTATATCATGATGCAATGGCAATATCCAGAACTATCGGTCGGCCAGATGTATTTATTACAATGACATGCAATCCACAATGGCCAGAAATCCGGAGATTCTTGAAAAAATGCCACCAGCTACATCGGCTCTAGATATTCCAACTTTCATAAGTAGATTGTTTTATCAGAAAGTCTTAATTTTATTGAAAGAACCCGAAACGGTGTTTGGGAAAATCCGAGCATACATTTACACGATACAATTTCAAAAACGGGGTTTACCTCACATGCATTTATTGGTTACTTTGCAAAAAAAAAATTATTAACTGCTGATGATGTCGATCGCTTTGTCTGTGCTGAAATTCCAAACAGAGAAACCAATCCGGAATTATGGTACAAAGTCATTAAACACATGTCTAACGAACCTCATTTAAAAGATTCAGCATGTTGGGACTCAAAAGAAAAAAAGTGTTTAAAAAAATTTCCAAAAGCTTTCGTTCAAACAACAGATATGACTATGGCTGGTTTTCCAGATTATCGCCGAAGAGATAATTGTCACGAAAAAAACACTTATCGCGGAAAGAAAAATGGAAAAATTGCGATGATCGATAATTCAATGATTGTACCATATAACCCGTATTTGCTAAAAAGATTCGATTGTCATATTAATGTCAAGTATTGTGCATCAATGATGAGTATTAAGAACATCTACAAGTACATTCATAAAGGGCATGATAGAGTACGCGTAACTTTATCGAAAGAACAAGCACAGGACGAAGTTCAAGCATATTTAGATACTTGATACATTAGTGCAATGGAAAGCGGATGGCATTTAATGGAATTGCACGGACAGTCATTCTGTAGAATTATTACCAATTCATTTACCAGGACAGAATATGATACAATTTTGAAGAAGGCGAAGAAGCAGAAGCTTTACAAGTAGCAAAAACAAAAAATACAAAATGATGAACTTATTTTGAACTAAGTAAAAAAGACGTAAATGCAAAGGCACATATGTATACGCAAATTCCTCAACATTACACGTGGCAAAAACAAAAAGGAATATGGCAACCAAGAAAAATTAATTGCAAAAGTGTTGCACGATTAAATATTGTATCACCAAGAGATAGCGAACGTTTTCATTTAAAATTGTTGTTACGAGAATTGAAAGGAGCAACATTGTATAGAGAGGTTCTAACTATAGATGGAAATACATATGGTACCTTTCAAGAAGTGGCTCGAGCAGCTGGATTATGTAAATCGGACGACTATACTGTATGTATGAAATGATGTCTAATGCCACATCTGTAATGATGCCTGACAAATTAAGACACTTCTTCGTATACTTAATTATGACAGGTGAAGCTGATGCTTTAAAATTATGGGAAGTGTTCAAAGGAGCATTATCCGAAAAATCAAATGAACAAACGGCTCTTTCAATCATCAAAGAATTATTAGAAGCAGAAGATTTAACAATGCAACAATTTGGACTTTCACAAGAAATTAACGAATCAGAGGTAAAGAAAGAAATAAAAGCAGACAAAGATGTAACAGTGGAAGACCACAGAAAATATATCAGGAAATGTACTCACAATTAAACGATGATCAAAGATCTATTTTTGACACAATTCAAAAAAGTGTCCTCGGAGAAATTAAACAGCGATTATTCTTCTTAGATGGACCAGTCGGAACAGGGAAAACATTTTTGTATAAATGTTTACTCCATTATTGCAAACAGCTATTCAAAAACATTACATCGATAGCATGGACAGGGATAGCAGCAATTCTTCTTCCATAGGGTAAAACAGCTCACAAAACGTTTAACTTACCTTTAAATATCACAGACGAAAATGTTACATTGAACTGGAAAAAGAAGATGAAACAAGAAATGCAACAGAATGAAATATTTCTTTGGGACGAAGCATCAACGATCCCACAAACAATATTAAATGTAATTGACAAAGCGTTTAGAGACATTTTTGGATCTGAAAAACCATTATACTAGGAGGCGACTTTAGACAAGTTCTACCTGTAGTCAAGAAAGGAGGCAGAAAGCAGATTTATGATGCATGCCTAAAGAGTGGACCTTTATGGTCTTTATTCCAACAATTAAAATTAAATAAAAATATGCAAGCAAATAAAAATTCGAATGATTTTGCAAACTGGCTATTAGACATTGGCAACTTTAAAATTAAAAATCTCAAAATAAAAGATGACTTACTATGTAAAAATCTTATTGACGAATTTTATCCCTTAGGATTATCAACAGAAGAAATGAGTACACGTGCAATCTTGGCAGTGAGAAACGATGAAGTCAAACGATTTAACGCAAAAATTGTTGATCGGTTACGAGGAAAATTGATTAAGTGCATATCAATAGACTCTGCTGAAGCAGTTGGTGGTGGTGGTGCAGAAGATGATAACATCAACCTACAATATCCCGTAGAATATCTACAAGCATTAACACCGTCTGGCCTACCACCAGCTGAATTACTGTTAAAAGAAGGATGTATCGTAATGTTATTGCGTAATTTATGTATGAGTGATGGACTATGCAATGGAACAAGATTAGTTGTATTAAAAATTGGTCGAACGATTCTATCATGTAAAATTTTAACAGGTGACAAAAAAGATAATATAGTATATATTTTAAGAATAATATTAGACACAAAAGGAGACCTTGATATGCCATTTGTATTAAAATGTTTACAATTCCCCATTAGAATAGCATTTGCTATGACAATTAACAAATCACAGGGACAAACATTCGAAAAAGTTGGTTTATTTATAAGAGACAAAGAAACAATATGCACTCATGGACAGTTATACGTTGCGTTGTCACGATGTAAGTCCAAATAACGGAATCAAAATTCAATGCGATCTTGAAGAAAAAATTATTCCAAATATTGTTTTTACAGAAGTTCTAAAATAAAAGGGAAACTCATGAAACAGAAACAATTCCAAGAAAAAAAAATATCCTAAAAGTGTGTATCCGGAAAACCAAACACGGGGGTTGGCGAGTGAAGCGAGCAGGGGGCATAGCCCCCTAGTATATCTATATAATCTATCTATTTATGTATTTATTTATATATTTAAAGAGAGAGAGAGGAGAGGTTAGGAGCACGCGCTGATACAGTGCATTGCTGCACCTACCACATGACAAACCAACTCAGGATCCCAGATTAGGACCTGAGTGCAGCCATGCAATGGGTGACACCTTAGCACCACACTAGTTCAGATGGAATGGAACCAATGTGAGGTTTTTTATGGTGGCTGGAATATTTAAAGAGTTTATGTAAAAAGCCAAAATTCCCCTAATCTAATCTATCTTACTTACTGTAGAATGCCAGCAACTATGGGGCACCACAGTACATATTCTGAGCTATATGGACTGTTTAAAAATTAAAAGAAAGAAGATAAATTATTCAGAACTGCTAGTTAAATTACAGCCCAGCAAAGTATGAAAGTATATTAAACTATATTAATTGTTTTGCCTATGATCACTATTATATAAGACAGTGTATCACATTTAGTACACTCATTAAAGAGACTTTAACTGTTACAGCCATGGGAGACGTTGTGGGAAAACTACAATGTTGTTATTATACAGGTATAGATTAGACTACGCAAGTGACCTTCATAAAGATTAATTACTTATTTCCCTCTTCTCTCTGGAACAGAGGACATGTTTAAATAGAACTTGTTTTAATAATTGTAAACTGTCATTCCTAGTCATCATGTTACCTGAAAGTGTCTCAGTGAATACACTGAGTATAAATATAAGCTCTCAGATTTAAATTTTATCAATCATACTAAATATTGCATTGGTAAACCCTGTCTCTCCTTGTGTATGCCACTTTAGCAATTTTAACTTGATAACAGAACAGAAAGTCATAACTTTAGTTCATAAAATGAAACTTACTACCTATCCCACAGACTTGGACACCACAAAGCAACTGAAAAGCTCAATGGCTGTTCTGGCAGGGTCAACTCTTAGCAGTTGTAGTTCATCACTGGCTAGCACAGTTTTTAATACATTAAACGTATCAGTTATTAAATCGTGCTATAAACAACATGCCAATATCTTGCATTGATGGTAATTCCACAGTTATTATGTTGTTAGAGTTAAGCACAAAATGACCCAGTCTAATACATAGATGGAGAATTACATTGGGCTCTCCAGCATCATTCTTGCATGTTTTAGTTCATATTTATTTAAAAAAAAAATTTCAGTATGTGCAGAAATGTATTGACAGTACTCCGTCATTATATTTAGATGTTAATTATGGTGTCCCATAGGGTGTATTATTTGGATCTTTATTGTTTTAACCTAAAATGTTTCCTTTGAAAACTATTAGAAAATGTAACAATGATTTTCACTCATATATAGATTATTCCCAGCTATACCTTTCTTTTAGCCCAAATGATGTTTCTCTGAATAGTTCTTTAATTATAATCGGTGCATTCAAATATTAAATGTATATTAGCTTCTTGTCTTTGAAAATGAAATGTTATTTATTAGAGGAAGTGATGAAGATTGCAACAATATTCTGTCAACTTTCAAGTCTACATATTAGTTTGAGCGAATCACCATGCAACTTAGGCATTACTTTGACACTAGTATGTCTTTTAAAACATACATTATAAAGCTATCTAAAACCTATTTTTCCAGCTAAAAATAATGGAAAAGTAAGATGGTTTCTAAATATGGAAGATATTGAGAAACTAATATATGCATATATTTCTAGTGGAATGATTATTCAATGTGTTACTCATTTCCTGTTGAAATACGCAGCTGACAGTTAATCAAAAATGCTGTTGCAACAATCATTACAAGAGCTAAAAATATGACCACCTAACACCCATTTCTAAGATGTTACACACGGCTTCCAATTAAGCTTAGGGCTAATCTCAAAATCCTCCTATTTACATGTAAAGCCGTAAATGGCCATGGCTCTGCTTACATATAAAGCCATAAATGGCCAAGGCCCTGCTTACCTATTTTAAATATTAACTCCTTTCAAACAAAATCATGTATTAAGATCTCAAATGTTGGCCTACTAAAGAATCAAAAGAATAACAAAATAAAAGTGTGAGGTAAAGTTTTAGCCACAGTGTACCAAAGCTGTGTAATGATCTTTTAAATCAAGACTCACTACTTTAGGCAGGATAGTTATTTAAAAATTAACTTAAATAATTTAAGTAGTAAACTAATAAATCTACTTAAATGGTGAAACATGTCCGATTAAATGTGGTGGTGCTGGGGTTAATACTGCTGCCTCTCAAATACAAAATCCTTTTTATGTTTAGTCATTGTCTAGGTAGAAATTCCCCTGGGTCAGCATGGGTTTTTCTTTGAACACTCTTCTTTCCTCCTACATCCTAAAGTATGCATGTTTAATTGGAAGTTCTAATTGGCTGAATGGAAGGTCCTGTAATAGACTGCCCTGTGCCAGATACTACGAGGATACGCTTGGACCCTAAATTGGTTCGGAGCCTGAGTTGGATTAAGCTGAATTTGAGTTTGCTACTTGCTATTTAAAATCAGCCATAAACAAAAAATGCTCAGGCTCCTAAACATCTCTTCCTTGAGACATTTATGGCAAGATGCTAACAAAGTCACAGCTCCAAGAAAATGGATGAATCTAAGACAGTGTTCCACACGTGTTTATTTTGTCTTTTTTATCTATTAGATATCATGTATTTCTAGATATTACATATTTCATTACCCTGAGAGGAATCACTTAAAAGTATATTAAAAATGAGTGGAAGCAGAAGGGAAGAGAAAGACCAAAAACCAAAGTAAAAGGAAGCTAAAAATCATGTTCAACTTCATGTTATAGTATACCACAGAATGAGTATGAGGAGACAGGTGAAGGAATGGATCGGCCAGGATCTTACGGTGTAGTACCCACTTTGAAGACAGCGAATGTGAGAGCAAAAATGGGAATGAAAATTCGCCGCTTTTGAGTGGCACATCAGGGCCTCATTACCTCTGGAGTCAACCGCCACCAACACTCTGTGTGGGTTAACAACATAAATATTTTCTGGATATGTAAGTCCACCTTGTTTGCAAAGTGTTTTAATGTAAACTAGTAGTGTTTGAAGATGCATATACAGTAGAATGAACAACATCAGAATCAATGGACTTTCTGAAAATTTGAAAAATTATAACTCAGTGAAATTAATAGCTGAATTAATTTCTAAAATGATAGGATAGGACTTCAAATCTGACACAGAGATCCCAACTGTTTATTACATACATGGAAGCCTAAAAGCTTGATTGTCAGATTTTACAGATTACGTAATAAAGAAAATTTGATGTCACTTCTCAGATAGAACGATGAGATTATAGTCAAAAACAGCCAAATTCAAATATTCTCATTTTTCTTTTCCTCAAACACTGCAACATGAACTGCATTCTACTGCACCAAACAGCATTTACATAGAGCTGAAATCAGATATAGTCTGATTCACATTGTTTCTGCTTGCAAGTTGTGTCTATCTGTAACATGTACACCTTTTAACTTTTTTATCTCTGTTTTGGTCATATTATATTGTACTTTATTTTATTATATATACGTGTATTTGTTCAACCGTTAAGTAGATTTAATACAAGAGTATAAGGGGGGTTTGTGTATATTTATATGACGAAGCAAATACTTGTATTAAATGCATAAAACTACTTTAATTCCAGTTGCTTTTGGTAGCACTACAGAAGGGGAACAATTAGAACAAAAAGTATATAGATAAAATATGTTTTCCCTTTCATTTTTTTCTTTTTCCTACAGGTGTCTATTTAACATCTTATCCTAGGTTTATTGTATTTTTGTCAGTACTATTATATCTCAACTTAACCCTTATAAACTGCTGCCAGGGTGATTTCTTTTTGTTTAGGGCATTCCTTGTCTTTTGGCATGTCAGAGAAAGGGGGCTCTGTGAAGTGGGGCCTAGCCTCTCTTGGGAAGGCAAATTCAGTGAGGGTTGTTTATAGCCCGATAATTTTAAATGGCAATATAATGTCAAGCTCCTTTGCCACAATTCTCTGCAATAACAACATGAAATCACTGTTAAAGCTAAATCTTGAAATAACGCACTACTTTTACTTAAGATTACAAAATGTTCCCAGATATTCAAAGGCAGTATTTATCTGATCAACCATTGAACTTTGTAAGCTGGAATGTCAAAAGCTTCAATCACAATCTAAAGAGAAAAAAGTGTTCTCCTATCTCACAGGCTTAAAGACTAAGGTAGTATTTTTACATGAGACTTACTTAATAAGTAATGACCAGTTTATGCACCTATTCCCAGTATAAGCACTCATAAAATTATAATGGTTAGCGATTTTAACTACAGTGACAATGACATCTAATACTGCAAAGACAACCATGCAATTTGTAATGGATCATAATTTATCAGACCCATAGAGATTCTTAAAGCCAAATTCAAGAGAATATTCCTTCTTCGCACCAGTTCATCATAGCTAATTGAAACTGATTACTTCTTAAACAACAATTTATTACCTACTATCAAATCTTGTAAGTAAAACACAATTGTTATCTCTGATCACGGTTTTCCAATCTTTGCACTTGGATCACTATTCCCTACTCACTCATCACATAACTGTTGCCGTAATCCTGTCGTCAGCACATGTGAACTTTACAGAGTCCATCTGCAAACAAATCAATTATTTTTTAGTGAATAACTCAGTAGTTTCCACAGGAATACTTTGGGAAACTGTGGAGGCATTTTTAAGAGGTCAGATTTCATATTTCTCTCTTATTATAAAAGGAAATCCTGGAAAGCAAAGCAAAAGCAAGGCTACGATACGTGATCCTCTTGGAAGACAATTTTAAAGACCCGCGAGACCAAAGACACTTGCCACGGTGCAAGACACGCCCTACTTACAAGATAAGACCACGGGCGGAAAAAAAAATCAGTAGTGTAAAGGCAGTCACGCAGCACACACAGCTCCATGGCTGTCAGTGCATATAAAGTGTATAAGGTCAATACGGTAGAAATGAAATGAATAGGGTAGAAATGAAACGTTGACGACTAAACGAAGAAGAAAGAAAAGCGCAGAGAAAAGAGACCCAAATGCGGTGGAGAGAAAAAAATGCTAAAAAGAAAAACAATAATCTAGGTACAAATTTAGAAAATAAGGAAAGTGATAATCAGCCCAGAACAAGTAGAATTGAAAACAAAGCACGTCCAATAGGGCTCAGAATTAAAAGATTAGATCTTCATAAACGGGAGCAGCGTTATACGTCCTGCAAGAAAGAAATTTAACTACGCCCGGGCCGGAAATAAAGGGCAATTATTGTTTTTACAACATCACGCGAGATAAGTCAGTGAGCCATCATTTAAAACAAGTCCACAGACCTCTAACTAAGCAGTTGTTGGATTGCTTTTGGCAGACACGCATAATGTGCTCCCAGTTCTTAAAACAACGACATGCGACAAGCAGAACAGGCAGCTCGCCAGCAGGTTTAAGCCTTTTTTGTTTTAAGTGACTGATAGGCCCGATTGAGGGGGGCGGAGTACAGCACAGAAGACTGATAGCGGGGTACTGATTGATGCGGTAAGGAGGAGGCGAGACCCGGGGGAGGAGGGGTCGGAGAGGGTGCTAGACAGTTGTGTTTGGGGTTACGAAGTCGGCAATTGTTCAAGTAAAACTTTTGTGACACTTTATTACGTCAGTCACTACAGTATCAAAAAAAAAAAAAAGATAGTAAAGATCTGATTAGCGCAAACAAAAGGTGATTAATCATCATAGCCAGGTGTAATTGAAAAAATAGGACAAAGCAAGGTCCTCCCACAACAGTTAAAGCAACGAAAAGTTTAATTTCAAAGAATACACAATTCGGTCAGGTGTATATTTATGATGACGGAGAAGCGATGCAAATTTTAACAGGCGACAAGTAAGGAGATGTATATATTCCGCGAATAACATTAGACACCAAAGGAGATCGTAATATGCCATTCGTATTAAAATGTTTACAGTTTACCGTGAGAGTAGCTTTTGCTATGATAATTAACAAATCAAAGGGAAAACCTTAGAAAACGTCGGATTATTTATTAGAGAAACAGAAACAATATTCACTCACGGGCAATTATACGTTGCGTTGTCACAATGTATCTCCAAAAACGGATTCAAAATTCAATGCGATCTTGAAGAAAAGGTAATTCCATATATTGTTTTTAATAAACCTTTAAAATAAAAAGTGCAACTAATGAAACAACCAATTCCAAAGACAAAAAAAGCTTTTAAAATTGTATATCCGATTAACCAAACAGTGGCACGGTGGTGCAGTGGGTAGCGCTGCTGCCTCGCAGTTAGGAGACCTGGGTTCGCTTCCCTGGTCCTCCCTGTGTGGAGTGTGCATGTTCTCCCTGTGTCTGCGTGGCTTTCCTCCGGGTGCTTCTTCCCTCAGTCCAAAAACATGCAGGTTGGGTGGATTGACGATTCTAAATTGTCCCTAGTGTGTGCTTGGTGTGTGGGTGCGAGCCCTGCGATTGGCTAGCGCCCTGCCCGGGGTTTGTTTCCTGCCTTGCGCCCTGTGTTGGCTGGGATTGGCTCCAGTAGACCCCAGTGACTCTGTAGTTAGGATATAGCAGGTTGGATGATGGATGGATTAACCAAACACAGGGGTTGGCGAGCGAAGCGAGCAGGGGACGGAGCCCCCTAGTCTTTCATGAAAATAAATTGGAGACCAAGAATGCATCAGAGTTAATCATTAAGCTCATGAATATACCATGTCCCCAAATGAGGCACTTTACAGGCTGTACATTCAGAATTTAATCTCTTGACAACAAATGAAACTGAACAACTCATCTTTAAATCGTGACATCATTATTATGAACATGGAGAGAAGGCTAGTAAGATTTCAGCTCAATAAACTTACAAGCAAGAAGTTCACAGCCCAGTAGCAGAAATGACTAATGCAACTGGAGATAAGATCATGGAACATAAAAATATAAATTGCAAGTTTAAAGAGTACTGTAAGTCCTTATACTACATTCAGTTTAACACTAGAATTACCAGAGTCTACGAAAAAACTCGTAGATCCAGCCCACCTTAAAACCGTTCTTACCTCTCTTTTGTCTTCTAAATGTGCCGATTAAGACAAGCAGCAAAAAGCCGGCTATTCCATCCCCCACCATCGCAAAACGTTCACTAAGTTTTCCCAGCTCATGCCTTGTTTGATTATCTGGGAGTGACTGAACTGGAGTTTTAGAGTGGAAGTAATAGATCATTATTTGGAATACACGCGTTTCATGTGTGTTCCGTTTCTACAGTAATCTGTGTAAACACATTGTTAAAACAGAAACTTTTTCATATTTTAGTAATAAATGTTACAAAATGTAGGCATAAACTATAGAATGTGTGATGCCTGATGGCCAAACTTCAAATAAACACTTTCACAAAAGGTTCAAGGATGTAACAACACCTCCCGTGGTGTAACGCTGAGATTTGCTGTCTCAGAGCACGGCAGCCCTGCCGCGCCATAGAGACCTGAGTTTGATTCCCCGCTGGTGAGGAAGTGTTTTTTTTTTCTTTGTAGCCTCAAACGAACATAAAATTTATAAATTGCTATGCACTGTAAATCATTAAGTTTCTGTTGATTAATTCATGCTTTTTTACTCGGAGTCAGAACAGGAGCTTATTCAGCTTATTCAGCTTCTGATCTGACTCTAAGTAACAGCGCCAGTATAAATCACACCCAATCTGACGCTGTTCGTTTTCAAATAATATTGCATTACTTCGGCGATGTTTTTTGATTGGTACTATTTGCGTCATAAAATGATTTCTTCAAAACGTCACATATATTTGTTTTGAGATAATGAATAGAGCTGCAAATTACAGGTGCTTGTTCAGTGTAATAGGAACCATAGCACAGAGAGCTGTGTACATTGCAACAAGTACACATGTCGTAAATGTAGGAAGGGCGCTCCTTGGGTGAGCTATAGCTCGTCTTTATGTGAAAACAGCAGTGTCAGATGGAGAGTGTCTGGTGATTGCATATAGCGTTGAACTTACTGCTCTTTACTATGCTTTCCTCTGCATGTCCTGGAGTATAAAAGAAACAGCATACAGCAACATGTGGGGACTGGCAAGATTGGGGGAAAAAAAACACCGTATGTATTGTGATACACTGCAGAGCTATAGCCTTTATGTGAAAACAGCAGTGTCAGATGGGGTAGGGAAGGATCCTGAACGTGACTGTGAGAATAAAAAGTGAATAAAAAAAAACAAAAACAAAGCTAACCTTTACAAATATCATAAATTACACCGGCTGTTACAGACTGAAATCAAATGTATCTTTTTAGTCTAAAATAGTAAAAATAAGAGCAGTTCACTTCTCAAAAGAGAGTCGTTCAGGATCGAACTCGTGACCTTTTGATTCCCAGTCAGCAACTGATACTGTTACGCCAAGGGGCCGTCATAGTAACTAAGTGTCAACGTCGCACACTAAGGTGGCTTTTTTTTCCTGCAGTTATATTTTTGAATAAAAGCGCACTTGTTCTGTTATATTTGTACCTTTCGTGAAAGTGTTTCTTTGATATTTGGACTTCAAGCTTCATACATTATATAGTTTATGCCTACATTTTGTCATTTACTACTAGAATATGAAAAACGTTTCTGTTTTAAAAATGTGTTTACACAGATTACTGTAGAAACGGAACACACATGAAATGCGTATGTTCCAAATAACGATCTATTATTTCCACTCTAAAACTCCACTTCACTCCCAGATAATCAATCAAGGCATGAGCTGGGAGAAGTTCGTGCAGTTCTAAGTTGGTGGGGGGATGGAATAGTCGGCTGTTTGCAGCTTGTCTTTATCTGCACATTTAGAGGACAAAGGACGCTGGTGGAGAGGTGCGAACGGATTTAAGAAGCGATTTAAGGTGGGACGGATCTACGAGTTTTTTCGTAGGCTCTGGTAATTCTAGTGTTAAAGGAGTTGAGACACAATCTAAGGAGTTTTTATATACAATACAAATAGCATAGCTCAATACTCTTAGTCCAGAAAAACATGACAAACCTCTGACTCTCTAAGAATTACTGGATGTTACAAACACACTCCAAAAGCAGCAGGTGCTGATGGCTATCCAGTAGAATTTTATTTAAAAACTAAGTTAGCCCCTTAATTATTACCAACACTCATAACAGAAATGAGAGAAAACAAAATTCTACCACAAACTTTTTGCCAAACATTACTGCTTGGCGAATGTACACATTATAAAGACATGGAAATAGTCAAAAATTGATTAATTTACACCAGTCTGGTCAGCAATAAATTAAATCTTCCTGTACCTCTTTACATGCATGACTTTATTCCCCTGTAAATCCTAAATTTCATTAATACACAAATAATCCAGTTGTCCACCAATCACTTAGAATATAGTACATGTATCACCTTTTTCAACCTTTTCATACCTACTCATTATTTAATCCTTGAAAAATGCTTAAGATAAAGACACTAAGAGAACTGCATATAGATAACATATTTGCAAATTCTGAACAATTAGGCTTCAGTTTATATTTAATAGCAACCCAATTTTTCCACTATTTTCAAATTGGAAATTTTGTTATAAGAAATCTACCCAATTTTCCAGACCTCCCACCCATTTCTGTTCCTGAAGAATTCATACAGTATTTCAACAATATATAAAACATCTCAAAGAATCTTTCCTTCAATAATCCTAAGGTACAATGGGGAAAAGGACGTTTCAATTAACATTTCAGAAAAGGAGTAATAGAATTCACTCTAGCTTTATATTCAGCAAGCACTCAGTAATTCAACCTAAAATCTTTCATTGATCACACTTGTCTTGTTTAAAATTGTCCAAAATGTACTCGGGCAAGATCCAACTTGTGAATGTTGCCATCAAGCTTCAGCATTACTTGTTATGTTTTGGGAATGCAACAAATTAATATTTTCAACAAAAGTCTTGCAATACCAAACAACCTTGGTGTCGCAATCACCACTAATGCATTAACAGCTAAAGTTGATGTATTCCAAAATAGACTTAAAGTGGATAAGGACAAATTGATTGTAATAGACCAGTGCTTCCCAAACTCGGTCCTGGGGACCCACTGTGGCTTCAGGTTTTTGTTACAACCAGATTCAGTGATCAGTGACAGTGACACTGGTATTTTTTTTTCTCTTCTTATACATTCAGAAAAGCACAGCAGCATGAATTTTACATTTATACTGTAAGACATTTAAAAATATTTCTGATTTTGCTGTAGATTTAAATGCTTAACTCTTTTTGTTGATTTCATTATATTTTGCCCTTTCTCTGTGCAGTTTCCCCCCTTTGTTGTATATTATTAATGACAATTAAAAACAAGTAGGGCAGACACCCAGGCAAACAACACTGAATAATCAAAGGCTACAATTACTTTAGCATCAGACCCATTAATTAATAAATAATGGATTCATTAAACAATTAGAACACATGACAATTAAAAAGAAGCAGAGCAGACACATGGGAAAATGAAACTGAATGATAAAATGCTTCAACTACTTTAGTGCCAGATCCACTAATTAGTAAATAACAGATGAAATTATCAGAAAACCCAGAAAAGAACAATGAAAATCAGGATGAAAATATTTTTAAAAAGTAAAAAATACATTTCCCATATAACTGCTTAGTACATTTTAATGAAAATTTACCTAATTTAGTTTTGTAATTTTTACATTGACTCCTAAAAAAACAGAAACTGGGAAATAACAGATCACTTCATTAGGCTAGCAGTCCAATTAAAAACAGATGTTGGTTGGAACAAAAACCTGCAGCCACAGTAGGTCCCCAGGACCGAGATTGAGAATCACTGATATAGAGCAAAAAATTTTTTTTCTTCATTTTTTAAAATGTATTTCCATCCTCTTGGTTCTCCTCTGGGCGGCATGGTGGCGCAGTGGGTAGCGCTGCTGCCTCGCAGTTGGGAGACCTGGGGACCCGGGTTCGCTTCCCGGGTCCTCCCTGCGTGGAGTTTGCATGTTCTCCCCGTGTCTGCGTGGGTTTCCTCCGGGCGCTCCGGTTTCCTCCCACAGTCCAAAGACATGCAGGTTAGGTGGATTGGCGATTCTAAATTGGCCCTAGTGTGTGCTTGGTGTGTGGGTGTGTTTGTGTGTGTCCTGCGGTGGGTTGGCACCCTGCCTGGGATTGGTTCCTGATCTGTGTTGGCTGGGATTGGCTCCAGCAGACCCCCGTGACCTTGTGTTTGGATTCAGCGGGTTGGAAAATGGATGGGTGGTTCTCCTCTCTTTTTCTGTGTTTTCTTTGTTTTATAATGTTCTGAAGTTTTTTTCAGGATTGATTATCAAGATTAAAGTTATTTGTTGCATACGTTCTTCAAATTGTATCTGCTTGATTGTATACTATGTTACTTTCTTCAAACAAAATTAATAATTTTAAATAAAATATCAAACATTACTGAGCATGAGAAAAGATTGTGCTGCAAGCTTTTTACAAAATATAACAAACAGAATAAAATATATAATAAGAAAAATGCAGCACACGGATTGAGAACCTCCCAGGTACTGAAGCAAGCTGGTAATAGACTTCTTAACAGTAACCCAGATAGCTGAATTAATATTAGCAGGCTACTAGAGCCTGTAACACTTTCTAATACAACAGCTGCCACTGATGCTATATAGTACTGTATTTTGCAAAGCCCAGTTCAACAAATACAGCATAGTACAGATTATGTTTAGAGTTTCATCAGTTTGCAAAGAGCTCCTTAATTAATTCCATTGTTATGTTAAACGTAAATGCAAAACTGTATCAACTTTTCAGATTGCAAACTCCTGCACCTATGGCGGTATGTATAAATCAAGGAAATGAATACCAGAACCAAATACTGACATGTGGCAATGCATTGTGAAACATGTCAATTGAAACATTTAAATCAAATTTTATTTCTCTAAATTTTTAAAGGTAGTATTATAGAACTAAGGTGTTGTACCGTGTTAGGCCATTAAGAGAAGTCAAGCAAAATTACACCTTTTATTGACTAACTAAAAAAATTAGAATATGCAAGCTCTCAAAGCATGTACAGTATGTAATGTATTATATAAATATGATACTGGATGTGTATGTAAATCTTTAGGTTCACAATTAACTTTTTCTGTTGTTTCATAATGTAAAAAAAAATTACATTAAAATGTCACCCTTAAAAAAGCACTGACTGATGTGATCGCCTTGTTTCTAGCCCAGGATGCGACAATATTTTTTAACAGGTTAAACAGGCCACATTAATCACAAAAATCAGCGTGTTCACTTTCCCAGGTCTAATTAAAACAAAAAAAAAGTGCAAATAGTGCAGTGCATAAAATTCTTCCACTTAATAATCCATAAAATCAACTGAATGTGGAGGTTAAAAAATCAATAATAAATGTTCCATTAAAACAAGGTTAGAATAAAGGACAAATTTATAATCTTTAAAAACCATGTGCCTCTGTGCTGCTTTCTAAAATCTCCCCAGCCTACCCTCTTCAGATTTCTCAGCACAAGGAGACTTCCACACGCAGGTGCAGACAATCCTTTGATCCAACTTGGGCCCCTGTAGCCAGTCCATCAGCAGCGTGTACAGGTGACGCAATGAGCTTTACACACTATGCCTCCCTCTGCCACTCCCTGGCCTTACAAGGGAGTCCTTCTGGAGTGGTCAGCTGCTCCTGCTTCTAGGATGCTCAGCAGGAGCAACTCTCAACCCCCTCGAGTGTCAGCCATACACTCCTCCCTTAGAGCTCACATTCCTCTCTGCCTGCTTCCACTCTTTATTGAACCAACTTCATCCCAATCCTGCCCTTCTCTCTGTTCTCATTAACCTCAATTTCGCATTTTCTTTTGCTATGTTCTTATTCTAAACACTCCCCCCACCCTTTCCACCATGTTGGATCTATTTATCCGGCCTGATTGTGTGCAGGTGTGATACACTCCAGATCTCCTCTGAAGCATGAATGAGGCACCTGACTGGTCCACTTGCATATGCACTTGAGTGCGTGATCAGCCAAGCATCCCAACCAACCCCAGAACAAAGCATTCTAGTGCACACCTGCACCTGATTGGAGCCTGTACACTCCGGGTCCCAATTATTTTTAAAATTGAGGGTTGCCACAATCCTCTTATCACAGCCACCTAAAGCAATTTACAAAAGTGTCACTCCAGATGTAAAGTCACACTTTACTTGAAATATATTACAACTAATTAAAGCCCTGAAAATCCGGAATGCCTAAAAACATTAGAGAACACAGCACAATTCAAACAACTACTAAGACAGGCAAGATGAAAATATTTCAGCAGTATAGGTAGGCATATGTTGCCTCAAACCACAAAGTGCATAGTTGGGAGCGTGAAAAATAGAACAAAAGAGGCAAACAAAAATCAATGTGATATTAATGTCCAAGGCCTGATAAATTATTTTAAAAGAAATAATAAATGAGATGTGTTATTAAAGCATGGCATAGTAATTGAAATTCCAAAATGTAGGCAAAATGGCACAATCATTACTAGACAACATAGTCCAGAGGCATGTATTAAATTGAACCAGCACAGAGAATGCATCATCAAAAGCCATCAGAAGCAAATTAAAGACAACTTAACACTACAAAGACTTTAATACATCATCTGAAACATTTATAGAGTCATAAATTACTCATATGTTGGCCTATATCTATGTATGATGAAACATTTTAGTGATTTTGGAGTTTTGTTTATACTAAAACAATCTCGTACATCCTAGTAAAATAATACTGAGAAAAAGTCTCCTTCCTCTATGCAATTGTATATTATGTGAAGACTAGGTCCTTACGGTAGCAAAAAAGTCATGAGGTCTAATTAGTTACTAAAAGAGAACTTATCAAGAACGTGTAGGATGGAAACAATTACCCATAAAGTGCATTCTGAATCCCATTTAAAAGACGTTTTTAATCTCAATCAGTTGATTATACTCACCAGCAAAGCACTATGATTGTGAGCTCGTACTGCCTTGTGCAGGGCTGTCATTCCATCCCGTGCCCTGAAATCAATATGAGCTCCTCCTAAGCAGAGCACTCGAAGGCCAGCACACCCAAGTTCAGACTGCGCTGCTAGAGTCAGAGGTGTCTCTAGTGAGGCAGAATAAAAGGAAATGAAAAAGAAGTGCTGAAAAAAATTATACTATAAGGAAAGGGGACCAGTTTTGGGATTAAACCTAATAAATTCAAAAAGAAGCTATTCTTCACACATGAAGGTCTCAAGAAGAACTAGTGATGTAAGCATACCTCCAGTATCAGAGTCATGATAGTTGGGGTCAAGCCCCTTATCCAGGAATTTTGCCATCTTTTCCACATTGCCAGTCTGAACATGATCAAGAAACTTCCTCAGGCTGGCCTAAAATGGCATGAAAAAATAATCAGCAAAACAAATTGAAAGAAATAAATAAGGGGAACAGTTAAAAAAAAAAAAAACAAGAAAGAAGAAAAGAACATAAAAGATGTTCTTAAAACTGCCTGCTTGTTTAACAAAGCCATCCTAACATTTATACCAGCAAATTTAAATTAGAAAATTAGATCATATGTAACATTAAACTTTATATATTGTTTTCTGATAACAGTTTCTATATAAAAAGTCACTTCTTTGAATCAGATATTTACTTAGAAGATTTAATATGTTTAATTTCAGACTTTACATAATACTGGCGCAAGGGTTGTTACTAGAGGGTACCATTTTTCTGTGAGCTGAATGAAGTAAATTAAAAATGCATGTGAATGGTATGTAAATCAGCCTAAAAAGTAATAGGAACTGTTGTCTTAAGACTAAACAGCCTTGCTGCTTACATGGTGAGGCTCCATTGGCCATCTGTAATAACAAATGTCCATTTTGTTGTTCATTTGTAATGATAACTGAAGACTTCTTCATCTAAGTAACATGCAACAGAGCCTACTAGGTCAGACAAACTATCATAATAAATGAGAACCCATAGTTAACAGTTTTAAAACATTTACAGGAAAGTACAACAAAACTTCATTTTTTGATTTGGTTTGTAAAAAACTTCTTTCTTTTTTTAAGTAAAATAGAGAGTTTTTTTTATCCTTGGCTGTTAAATAAATTAGCATCTAAAACAAATGACACTTGCACAGTGATGTGTTGCAGCAAGGCATTATGCAAAAAGGGATGAAAGTATGCAAAATCATGTCATCTTGACTGCAACAATCAAAAGTATGGAAAGAAAATGTAAAAAATTAATTTTCAAAGAAACAAAATGTGGATAAAATCCTCAAAAAGTACCATGCTACACTCAACTCTATGGGAGATCCTGACACACACCATTCATTTGCAAATGTAAACAACACTGAAACTTAAATTTATGCTAGAAAATATAAAATTAAATTTGGAAATAATATTTTGAGTGTTTTGCTCTTATTAGCTCCGATGAAAGCTCAGCAATGGAATATTTTATTTGTTTTTTTTAAGTTGTCGTGTCTAGTAAGCATGTAAGACTGAAAATCAATGTGAATATGGACAGAATTTGCTTCTGAGTCACCAAAGATTTTTCCAGTGACAAGGAACTTTAAAAAAAAATTAAGTGATTATAAAAATACAGACAAGCCCTACCCCAAGTCTTAAATACAACTTATAAACAAGATTCACCAAAAAGAAGACATTCTCAGTAATGCAAAAATTAAACATTTAGAATCAATTGGCTAAGAAGAAAAGGTTGCTTCAAACAATGCTGATAAATAAATATCAAAAGAAAGAGCTTGGCAATTCCAGACAGAATCAAAAGTTGTGACAGTCTTATGCTGTTTTCACATGCTATCACACAGACAGAAGTGGAACACTTTATGTGAAAACCCTTCTAAGTGAAAGTCCTTTGGGACAATCTGAAGACTAAAATGAAATCTGATTTAGCAGAGTCACAATGTAATATTGACCTTTCACCTCATTTGATAATATAAAATAAAAAATATTTACCAGGTTGGACAGAAATTGTATGTCTGTGGTCAAATTTTATTTAGATGCAATACACACTTAAAAATACAGTTTGCCTTTCATTTTCTCAAAACATTAGAGTTTTTTAATTGCTTTTTTGTGGGTTGAGTAAAAAATCAACAGCAAGCAAAATGCTGACCAGAAACTCAAGTGAATACAACAAATTGGGAAGCTAAGACATCACAAGAGGGAAATTCCAATAATATGTGAATGTAGTATTACTTATATAAGAGCATATGGCTACTTTGACGCCACACATTGACTCCTAAGAGTATGCCTACTACATAAAATGGCCACACCCACTTGAAATCACAACGTCATGGCCATGTTGGTCATATCTGATCACAGGAACAATAGATTTCCGGCCAAACAAGGCAAAGATAAAAGCAAAGAAAAACATGCAAATGATAAATTAAACTGCAAAACATCCTAAAACATGCTCAATCAGAGGATGAATCTGACCCTTGAAAACAAACAAGATGACTAATGAAAATCTTAGTGGATTCTTGTAACCTGCTTTGTTTTCTTATTAATAAGCATTAGGGTTTAGCTTTGTTCTTCTCTACAGCTTTAGCTGATTGATGTTTAGGTCCACATGCCTAAAGCATTTCAGAATAAAACTTCAACCCTGAAGTCAGTATAATATGCTGATATGACACTGATGCTGCAACTCCCAAACACTCTTCAAGTGAGAACAAATGTTACAAGACATTCAACAACTTTTAAATTAAAATAACAATATTAAAGCAGTATTATCTTGTTTGCAAATCTCTTAATCATCATGCCTGCTTTTCTGCATTTTCAGTCCACGTGTTAAATGTGGCAAGGACGGTTTAAAGCCATCCTAATCAAATCAAAAACTGTAGCCTTCGTAGTAATTACAGCACATTTTATTGCAACTGGAATAAGTTTTCTTTTAAAAGCACAGAAAAAAGCATGATACTCCCTACATGTGGTAGTATCTAGCTTGGTGGGAATGCAGATATTCAAAGAAAAGACAAAACTCCTGAAAGTAAATAACCTCAGTGATGAATCAATTGTCTTTGAAGAAGTACATTTAGGAGAAGTTGAGCATTTTAAATACCTTCAGAGTATGGTGGACAGGATAGGAAAAGCCAGAGTAGTCTTCTCTCAACTCAAAAATGTTTAAGTTACAAAAATACTAGTAAGACAATTAAGATCCATATATTCAAGCTAAATGAAGTCCAGACTTGGCAAACTATAAAGACAAAGGTAAACAAGATCTACACTTTTTTCAGTAGGTGCCTATGTTTTGTCCTGAACATATATTGGACAGGGCGGCACGGTGGCGCAGTGGGTAGCACTGCTGCCTCGCAGTTGGGAGATCTGGGGACCTGGGTTTGCTTCCTGGGTCCTCCTTGCGTGGAGTTTGCATGTTCTCCCCGTGTCTGCGTGGGTTTCCTCCGGGTGCTCCGGTTTCCTCCCACGGTCCAAAGACATGCAGGTTAGATCGATTGGCGATTCTAAATTGGCCCTAGTGTGTGCTTGGTTTGTGTGTGTCCTTGTGGCACCCTGCCCGGGATTGGTTCCTGCCTTGTGCCCTGTGTTGGCTGGGATTGGCTCCAGCAGACCCCCGTGACCCTGTGTTTGGATTCAGCGGGATGGATGGATGGATGGATATATTGGACAGAAACTGACAGAAATGTTGAACTATTAACGAAAACTCATCAACTCAGCATAGAAAAAGAACTATTAGGAAAATTATGGAGATGGCTAACACATGTACTGTATTATGGAACAAAACAGGCTTGTAACATGGAACCCACTGTGGCAGACGACCAGGGACCTTGCCCCACCAGGACGCCTGGAGCAGGGAAGGACCAGGAGAGGGGCAATATCTCCCCTGGGCACAAGAGGGCAGCCCCCCTGACTTCCATCATGGACCACAGATAAGGTGGTCCGTGGCCACCCCCAGGGGGCATCTGAATGGTTCCCTTAGCCATGGAGGACAGCACTTCTGTCACACCAGGAAGTGCTGCCACTCCAGGAACTGTGTACGCCCAGAGTGCTTCCAGGTGCAAGGGCAGCACTTCCGCCACACCAGAAGAAGACCATCTCAGAGCACCTGGAGAACATCCAGGGTGTTATAAAAGGGGCCGCATCACTCCATTCAAGGAGCCGGAGTCGGAAGGTAGGAAGACGGAGCTTGCGAGAGAGGAGTGGAGGCGGCCAAAGAGAGGAAAAAGGACTGAATAGTCGTGTGTGAGTTGGTGGAACCAGGTTGTACATATTGTAAATAAACATGTGTGTTGTGGACATTGGTGTCGTGTCTGTCTGTGGCCGGGCTATCTTTTACACCACATACAGGACAGACAAGGGAGGCCATGGCACAGAAATCTCGAGGCAGATGTTAAAAGAATTCAAATGACATGAAAACAGGTAAAACAAGGCGCACAAGAAATCAAGTGAAGAGGGCTAAGAGAGAGACACTGCCCCTCAATAATCACAGGTTGATTAATTTAATGTTTATTGTTCAGGTCACCTGTGAATTAATAATACATTTACATATGGTTACAATCTCATATTGAAATAGTTCTACAGAATGGCTAGGAAGTAAACATATGATGGAGTAAATGGTGCCTCAGCATCTTTGGTACATGGAGGTTTGTCCACTTGTCAGGTAGTTGACTGAGATGAGGGCACCACCAGGATTGTAAAGACAGACGTAAGTCTCTCATGCTTTTTCCAGGGAAATAAGAGAGACAAAGTCATAACAGGGGAAGGGCTGTAAATGACATTGTTGAAATATATCAGCCACCAGAAGCAGTATACCCTATATGTGTGTTACATGTTTCAGAAGGATATTAGGAGAGAGACTGAGAGAGAGAGAGAGAGAGAGAGAAGAAAAACACAGATGATCACAAAAGGAAATAAAGGAGAACATGGTTTGCTTTGGGGCGGCACGGTGTCGCAGTGGTAGTGCTGCTGCCTTGTAGTTAGGAGACCCGGGTTCGCTTCCCAGGTCCTCCATGCGTGGAGTTTGCATGTTCTCCCCGTGTCTGTGTGGGTTTCCTCCCACAGTCCAAAGACATGCAGGTTAGGTGCATTGGCGATTCTAAATTGGCCCGGGTGTGTTTGTGTGTGTCCTGCGGTAGGTTGGCACCCTGCCCGGGATTTGTTTCTGTCTTGTGCCCTGTGTTGGCTGGGATTGGCTCCAGCAGACCCCCATGGCCCTGTGTTCGGATTCAGCGGGTTGGAAAATGGATGGATGGTTTGCTTTGACAGAATAAGGAGCTGGGGAGCTGCCTTGGATGACTGGCCCTTTAACAGAAGGCTCAGGGGTACAGCAACTACTAAAGTCTGGTGTCTACAGAACAAATGGAAAGCTGCCCCTAATCCTGGAAGAGATTCCAGTGCTTGGTCACAAGTGAACCCAGGATAGAGATTACAGGTGCCTGAAAGCCTGATGCCCTTAATTGCCATATTTCAAAAAGGGCACACAATTAACATATAAAAAATGCCTTAGAAGAGAGAGAGAGATAAGTGACAAAAGGAGTGCATTTTATGATTAATAACAGGTCAAACAGACAAGCCACTCTTTTGATCTGATATCTGTTCTTCGAGAGGCTGCACTGTTTCCTTTGTTTGATCACATGCCATATATATTACACTGTACATATTAAATATACAGTATATAGTATGTATTTATATTTATATATATTTATACACAGCTTTCTGATATAAAGTATATCATTGTGCAATATGCTTCTGATTCATTAAATTTGCATAATATACATTTTAACCATGTTTTTTCAAATTTTATTTTAATTGTAATTTTATGTCCATTGTGATGTGTTGTCCAGTTGTGATAAACCCATTATGTGCAGTAGGTACCTTGAAGGCAGTTCACCTACAGATGCCACACAGGGAGAGAGAGATAAAATGAGATTAAGGCCACTAAGAGTTTTCAAGAAATTTAATTTTTTTTTGGGCGAAAAGATGCAGCACATGGTCCATAAACCTGAGAATTGGTACCAAGTTGTCCTTTCAAATGTAAGGTCTCACAAGACTTCAAGGAAAGCACACATTAAACATCAGCCCATCATATGGCACTACATAGTTCTCATTCTGGAGTCAAGACTACTTTGTTTTTGCCTGGCAGACCTGGATGTTTAAGGAAACATAGAGATCAGGATTTCAGGACGAACAGCAGCTAGAAGGATTTCTGCAGTCACATCTCTTTGTTAAGGAAGGTTTGGCCAAATGTGAGCCAATGATAAGGTTTAAAACAGCCTCACTGCCGAAATCTAATTGAGGCTAGAGTCAAAATGAAATGTTTATTGTGAGTCTGACGTTCTTTATTATCTGAATTATTTATCAGTTGTTTTTGCAAGTATTCTTGGTTATTTCTGACTCTGTGCTAATTTTAACACCATTTTAAATGTTGCAGTCATTTCATGCTGTATTTTTTTTAGCCATGGCCATTTTGCTTATCTTAATGAATCTTGTGCTGGTCTTGTGCTTGGCGGCTTCATATTGAAAGGGCTTTTGGTTTTTAAGATGGTGGCACAATTTCATGGACAGTCTAGCTTTGGATTTTTCCTAAAATATTTATAACTCTGCTTAGCAATTATATTTTTTTACCATGTTTTTCTGGTACCTGACCTTTAAGCTTTGTTTTTCAAACTTGATTTTTGTCACTTGTTTTTCTGTTTCAGACACAAGGTATTTTTGGTCTTTATACTTTCCTGACTTCCAGACAATTTTCTGACCTCATTTTTTGCCAATCATTCTTTTTCTCTCCTTCCTTTAGATACCTTTGTACGTTCATTACAAGATAGAGCTAAATCTCAGTGATCAGAGAAAATGGCTATGATAAAGATAGAAACAGAAAGGTGAGAAAGTGATGGTACCTGGTAAAAAGGAGAGAGTGGGTGAGCTGTCCTACCTAGTAGAAAGGTTTACTTATATTGGAAGGCAGCAGGGTTTCTTCTGTCTTTGTACATTATGTTGTACGTGGTTTAATTCATTTGTTTATCCCTCTGTTTTGCATTTAAGGAAATAAAAGCATTTCTTTTTATAGATCATGACTCACTGGGTATTATTCAGGTTTTGGAAAGACACCATATGTGTGCCTGTTACAATTATTGTTTACTTCAAGGGTACTGCCAGTGAACACAGCAGACGGTCAGTACAATGTTTGGAGTGTAGGTGTGGTCTGGTTGGTAGGAAATGTGGCTTTTCTATAATTATGTTTAGAAAAAAGGAGAAATTGATTAACTTGGATAGTCTTATGAACTGTATTGTGTGAACGTGACAATATTTTGAAAATGCTAGTGCAAGAGTGAATGATTTGAAGTAAAGTGTGATCATTTGTTTCCCCTTTTCACTCAGGAATTGAGTTAGGTCAAATGCTTTCCTGGTAGTAAGAAAAGTGAGTGCATTGGAAGGTTATTAAGTGTACAAGCCAGAGAAGAAACTCATGAACATGAAAGGAAAGACTATGTGCCATGAAAAATTAAATCATTTATCAGTCTTAGTTTATTAGAAACTACACCAAGAGGCTTAAAAAATAGATTAATGAAAAATGGGAAACATTAAGTATTTAAGGAAATAAAAATTTAAACCTCTTAAACAAAGGATTATCAAAAGGAAAGAGCAGCAATAATTAATTCAGGAACTAAAGGGATACATTTTCAAAGCCAACTTTCAAATAAATAATAATCAGAAGAAAAAGGTCAACTAGAAAATAAATGAATAAAGGTCACTCCAAAATAGGATAAAACACTAAAACAAATGACCAAATCAAAGAATATTCTCAATAGGTAATTGTAGTTAAGTAAAGTCAAGTCTTAATAAACAATAATCAATCCAAAGAAAAAAAAAAGAGAAGAAAAAAACAAAACAAAATGACCATTTCAAAAACTAACAATGGCTAATTTAGTTGAATAGCCTCAAGGTTTACCTGTAAATACATATACAAAAACAAGGTAAATCAGTGTGGGACCCAATGCACCAGTAGTTAGACTAGGGCTTGCAGTTGGCACAAATAGTATCACAGGTGGAAGCCCCATAAACAGACTTCCTTCCGTGTTAGAAGCCTCCATCCTCTTGGTCTCAACAAAAAGGAGAGGATGCAAAATGAAAAATAAAACAAACATCTCTCTATTATAAAAAAATTATCCTGGAAAGCAAAAGCAAGGCTACGATACGTGATCTTCTCGGAAGACATTTAAAAGACCCACGAGACAAAAGAGACTTACCACGGTGCGTCTTGCAGGGACCATAAACATGAGACATTGTGCCAAGAGATTGACCCAGGACCGTCTCGCGATGACATAGAAAATGAGATTCTTGCAAGACACGCCCTACTTACAATCTATCAAATAAGACAACGGGGCAGCAAAACATTCAGTCTTGTGAAGGATTTGAGCACACAAAGATCCAGGGTCTCACCGTATATAAAGCGTATAAGGACAATATGTTATAAATAAAACGTCAATGAATAAGCGAAGAAGAAAGCAGCACGGAGAAAAGAGACTCAAAAGCATTGGAAAGAAAAAAAAAAAATCTACGTGCAAATTCAGAAAATAAAGCAAGTAAGTATCAGCCCGTAACAGGTGGAATTGAAACAAAGCATGTCCAATCGGGCTCAGAATTAAAAGACAGAGTAAAAGATAAAGTAGAACTTCATAAAGACGTTCACAAACGTTGGCACTATACACATGCAGAGCAGATTATAAAAGCAGTTGAATTCGAAAGGCTCCAAAAAAAAAACGTATGTGTGATTCAAATGTGGAGAAAGTTAAAGAATATGAAAGTAGGAAAATTAGAAAGTATAAAAAAAAAAGTAAAGATTGCAGTAGCGCAAACAAACAGAAATTAATACTCGAAAAAGGGAAAATAATCACCACGGACCAGGTGTCATTGAAAAAACAAGCAGGACAAAGCGAGGTCAGAGATAAAAGACAGAGTAGAAAACTAAGTAAAATGTCATAAAGAGGTTACAAAACAAAAGGGCCAAACACATGCTGAGCAGGTTAGAGATAATTCAGGATAGGTTTCTCTGTATGGAATTTCAGCACAGACAAAGCGATCTGCATATTATAGTTAATAATTTTTTTTGCAAAGTAACCAATAAATGCATGTGAGGTAAAACACGTTTTTGAAATTCTCTGACTAAAACTTCAAAGCCTTACAATATTTACATACTTCTGACGTATAACCTGTGTCCATATATTCAATCTCTATTCGCCTTTTACTTATTTCCCCAAGTAATAATTTCTCTTTGTTTGCGCTAATGCGATGTTTACTTTTTTTTTTGACACTGTCATTTTTTTCTGCTTTCCTATTCTCTATCTTGCTCTGCATGTGTTTCATGCCTATGTTTTTTTGGAATCTTTTGAATTCCAGTTTTCATTATCTCTAACCTGACTAAGTCATTAAACACATGTCTCACTGACCTCATTTAAAAGATTCAGCATATTTGGACTCGAAAGATTCCAAATATTGTTTTTACATAAGTTCTGAAATAAAAGTGAAACTAATGAAATAGCAACAATTCAAAGAAAAAAAAATTAAAAGTGTGTCCGGAAAACCAAACACGGGGGTTGGCCAACACCCCCAAGCCGCCAGGTGGAGCCCTGCCTGCAACATAGAGGTACCCC
Organism: Erpetoichthys calabaricus; assembly: GCF_900747795.2. Taxonomy (NCBI): domain Eukaryota; kingdom Metazoa; phylum Chordata; class Cladistia; order Polypteriformes; family Polypteridae; genus Erpetoichthys; species Erpetoichthys calabaricus. The sequence goes on from NC_041404.2 coordinate 94,420,610, forward strand.
GAGTTCCAGCAGGGTATCATGGACAATGGAGTTTTTCATCACAGTCCTGCTGGATACCATGGGAACCTCCAGGGGATACTGCAGGAAGGCCCAGAGACTTTTGTTTCACCTATAACCCGGAAGTGCGTATTAGTCACGGCGACAGAGCGAATGACTCACTTCCGGTTTGAAGAAAAGGAGTTTTTATCTGACCCGGAAGTGTTAACAATCACATGAACAGAGAGAAACACTCTCGGGTCAAGGACTATAAAAGGACTATGGGAAATCCCAGACGTCGAGCTGAGCTGGATGGAAAGGTGGCAACGCGTCTGGGAGTGCGGAGGATTGTGATTATTGAGTATTGTAGTGATCATTGGTGATTTATGAATATTGTAGAGTAGAGGGTGCTTGGTGTACATTATTATTATAAAATAAATAATAATTGGATTTTTATCTGGTGTCTGACGTCTGATCTGAGGGTTCAAGGGGACAACAGTGCCTCTATCTTTCACAACCCCTAGTTTGGTAAATAAAAAAAGATAAAAGCAAAACAATTAACAAAAAGAAGATAATTGGTGAAAAATAATACATATTATATATATATATATATATATATATATACATATATATATATACACAAAATTCAAAGTTGAATGGCACACTCATCAGCAAAAACACAATTTCCTCTTTAGCTAAAAAGATGAAATTTGGCAGAATGCTAAATCTACAGCAGTATACATCCATTAAGAAAAAACATTTTGATATATCAATATTTAGGGACAAAAAAACCCAAAATAGAAAAACTAAATATTCAAAAATGCTTTGACTGATTTGATTGAAATTTGGTAACATGATATTTTTAGTTATTAATTCTCCAGCAAGTTGAGCAATCTAACACATTGTGTCCCTTGTTTTGCCACAGCAAAGACTCGTATGGGGAGTGCCAGTTTATGCAAATGAAGGCTGTCCGCAGAAGGGAATTTAAAGCAGCAAGTTTGTCGAAGGTCAAAGAAGATGCATTTAGTAAGTGCTTGCCAGGTGGTGTTGCTGGGAGCTCTGGCAATGTTGTGCAACTGATCCAATAAGAAATGTATTTACTGCATATTAACATTACTTTCCCTCTTTCTTATCTGCAACCTTGTGCAAGTGCCAAAGTGGGGACGACAATTACCTTCAGCAGTGCACTGCTCCAGACCATTTCATCTTTGCTCACAGCTTAAAACTGAACATTAATAAAAGTGCCATGTCCTCAAAGGTAGCAAATGCTGTATTTTTTTCTTCAACTGCTTTCGCTGGTTTGCACAGTTTATCTTAAAGCAGTATTTTTCAACTATTATGGCCTTGGGACCCAGTTCTACCTTTATAGGTTCTTTGAAAACCCACAGAGAGCATTTGAAGCTGGGGTTTGCTCTTCTGTGGATTGAAGTGTGGGGGGCACGGGGGGGGGTCCTCTTGGTGAAACAAGTGCAGAAACTGGGAAAAATATCAAGCAATGTTATTAATTGCTTTGGTGGAGCAGGGGTATGAGATAAACTAATCAGTGCATAGCCTTGCATTTTGGAAAAAGCAACCTCTGTATATCATTATTGACTTCACGATACCAATCAATGATTAGCTTTAAGCACTTTTTCAAGGGAACAAAAGAAAGAGAACATGAAAGAGGAAAAAAAAAACACCACAGTTTATCCAATGGAAACAAGACATGATTTAATTTTTCTCTGTAGCTGATTGAGATGTGGTTTTCCAGAATGTGATAAGACTAGAAGAGGAGAGTGCTTGGAGGAGCCAACCTTAGAAAGTTAATGTTTGATGTTAAATTCATATGTTTGCTTAATTGCTACAAAATATCAGTTTCTTACAGCTACCTAGAAATGGTAGTCTTTTACCCCCGAAAGTTAACATGAGATAGAACTTTCTTAGCTATATTGGTAGAACTAAGTGTTTATTAAGCCTGTGAGGAAATAATCTTACTGCTAGCATGGACTATATTAGATATGTTGGAAATAGGAGATGGCATGCAGTTTTCTGACAGTGCTTACATGCTTAGTTTGCCTCAAGTATGACTATATAACCAAACTTAGAGAAATGAAACAAGATACAGTATATAAGCCTTAAACAGACCTTTTCTTTTCTTTAATATCATTTTTGTTCTCTATTTTTGTGTGATCTGTTTTGCTTGTGTAATGGACGGCCGGGTCCCATGCCCAGCCGGGACGGCCCTGTTGTATATGGTCCGGGGGAGCAGCCATGGGCTCCTCACTACCTCCCCCGGGACTCTTGATGGCAGCCTCCCTGGCTGACGATGGTGCCTCAGTTTCACGCAGGGTTTCATGGGAGATGGAGTTCTCCACAACCCTGTGGGGATCTGGGATGGCTGCCAAGGGGTGCTGCATGGATCCCGTAGCCCACCTGGACATCTCTACAGCCCCGCCCGGAAGTGCAATTAGCCACAGGTGATCAAGCACCTGGAGCACTTCCAGGTGGGCTACAAAAAGGGCCAGCATCCACCACTCAGGAGCCAGAATCGGGATAAAGAGGATGAGGTTGCCTGGGAGGAGAGGTGGTGAAAAGTGGAGAGTTGTTGGTGTTGGATTTACGTGCTTTTGGGACTGTGTATTGCCTGTGGGGTTCATGGGGAAGACGTGCCCCACAGGTGAAGAAAAATAAAAAGTGTGCTTGTTTTACACGTGCCTCTGCATCAGTCTGTGCCGGGTCGGGCGCTATATAGCGTCTTTTACATTTGTAAATTTTACTAAAACTTTTGAAATGAATATATTTTGTCTCTGGAAGTATTCTGAACACGTGTCACTCTGCTCTGTTGCTTGAGTCATCCTATGAAGTGAACCAACAACTGCAGAATTTTGGTAATTTTGGATAAACGCAGCTAAAATATTTTGTCAGGAGACTATCATCAGAAGACTTTGAACTGCAAACTACAATCCGAAAGAACTGAGCTGCTGCGAGGTACTGTGCTCTTTTCTTCTATTTATGCATGATCTGAACTGAAAGCACAGTCTCTGTACCTGAATTTAAAAGGATTTTAGAGACTGTGATAGAATATAAAGGCATCGTGGATGATTGCTTATGTTTTTGCCTGAGATAAGGAAGCCTGACTTGTCTGTGTTGGTGGGGCATCTCAATTATGACATAACTGTTGCTATGAAGCTGTTTTATAGGAAACATGCTGTCAGACACTTGCTCTGTTGTACAGATGTCCCAGCAAAGCATAAGTGAAGTTACAGGGAGTACGGACTCAAAGCCAGAGAATGTGCTTAAGAATCTTAAAGATCACATAAAGAAAAGGCAAGATCAGCTTTCCGATCTTTTGACTGAAACCGAAAGCCTTAAAGACAATCCTGAAAATATTACCAAGGTAGAGCAGCTGTTCGAAATTCGTGAGACGCGTGATCAGGTTGAAGAGCTGAATGGAAGAATATGATCCATGTTAAATGACAAAAAAGAAACAAGTGTTCACAGACAACTCTAAGATCTGGAATTAATTTAGTTTTGCTACAGCGGTATGGCTTAATGATATGAATAGATTTGTAATAAGTCGACCTAACGAACAGTTTGTTAATCAATTCTTAGAGTTTCAACTACAAGATCAAGACTGCACAGAATCCAGAGTTCCACAAACCTTCCAGATGAAGTGCATTCTCGACAATATATGAGGCTTGTCATACCAGTTAAACGCAGGATCAACCTAACACTAATGACTAAGGCCTACAGGCAGAGTTTCAGACATGATCTGTGTAATATGCATCAGCTTATGCAGAAGCAAATCAAGAGCCAGACAGCAGTTGCTGAAGTCCATAGAATGTTAGCGCAACAAAGAGATAAGCAAGATTAATCTCCTGCACCACGTACTGAAGCACCACAGAGACAGGAACCTTGAGACTTTATCAGGTCATTTGATCACACTGTAAGACACGTGTTGGAGACCACACGAGATAAATTGGATTATTTAGCACAATTTACTAAAGGTTCAACACATGAAATTGTTAAAAGCTGCTCATACCTACCACCAAAGGAAGGCTACAAAAGGGCTAGGAAGCAGCTTGAAAGCTATTCTGGAAACCAGCTACAGATAGCCAGTGACCACAAATAAAATCAGATGGTGGAGACTATACAGCCTTTCTTACTAACTGTATGAACGTCATGTATAAAGTGAAAGATGGACAAGAATTTGATAACAAGACAAACATTTGAACTAAACTCTCAAAACTTCCCTACCAGCTGTGAAGCAAGTGGATAGACAACACTTGTGGTACAGAGGAAAATTAAGGCTGAAGCACCCAACTTGTGAACCTAGTTAATTTTCAAGACCAACAGGCTAAAAGACTTTGCATCCTGTACATCGTGTAGCCTATCAAAGCCATTTACTCCAGGAGAAAAAAGAAAAGACTAACGAGAATCCAGAAGAGTGGCCAGAGAAGGGGGTATCACTGATGCTGATGAAAATGGGATTCAGGATTCCTTGATCAAAAGGTCTTCAACAGTTGCCTGTGCATTTATGAAACCTTGTGTATTTTGCAGTGACAAGCACACTCTTGCAGAATGTGGTAAAATCAAAGATTTGCCACATAAAGACAGAATTGACTGTTTAAAACCTAAAGGTTTAAGCTTTCTTTGTCTCAAATAGTGGCATCTTGGTAAGAATTGTAAAGAAAGAATGAAATGTCAGATATGTTCTTTACAGCATCCAGACATCATGCTTATTAAAAAGGAGGATGGAGGAACATCCACTAAAGCTACATCTAGTAAAGCTACATGCACTGAAAAGGAAACCGAGATGGGAACTTGTGTCCTTACTGGGGCCGGAGAAGAATATGCATTGTATGTGGTCCCTCTTAAGGTAAAATGTAAGAAGAGTGAAAGGTATGTAGACACATACACCTTTATAGATTCTATTACTACAGTAACAATTTGCACTGAAAAATGTTAGAGACGGTTAAACCTTCATGGGAAAATAACTCAAGTATTCCTCAAAACTATGAGTAATTATGACAATGATTCAAAAATGATAACCAAATGTTCTATCCTATCAGATTTTCAAGTCTGTGGTCTCAATGATAATGCGTATATTGATTTTCCAAAAGTCTATACACAGTTCTCTATTTCAATGGACAGAGAAAATATTCTACTACAAGAAGACATTGAGAAGTGGAAATATTTTGAGGAGGTACGTGTACCATTCATAGATTCTTAAGTTGATCTCTTAATAGGTATCAACAACCCCAAGGTCTTTGAGCTGTGGCAAATCACACCTAGCAGAAGAGGTGGGCCTCATGCCGTGAAGACTGCACTTGGATGGATGGTCAGTAGACCATATAAGGAAATAGATGACTTCACAAAGCACAGTGGTAAGCTGCCTAACCATTCAATAAATTGTGTCGTCAATAATTGAAACAGAAGAAATGTTGCACCAACAGTAAAATTTAGACTTTCCAGATTGTAGCTGTAAAAAGAAAGAAGAAATGTATCAGGAGGACATCACGTTCATGTGCATCTTCAGAAGCTGCAAGACTGATAGGTGGCCACTATTGTTTAAATCTGTCTTTAAAAGATGAAAAACTGAAAACGCCAGACAATTGATGCACTGCTAAACAGCATGCTGTTGGACTCATAAGAAAACTGAGCAAAAATTCAAGTTTCCACAAAGACCACAAACTTTCATGAGAGGCATTATTGAGAAGGGTTATGCCGTCAAGGTACCCAAAGAAAGCCTGAATCGTAATGAAGGCAGAGTGTGGTTGATACGTTCCACATCTTTGTGTGTATCATCCAAAGAAAAATAAGATTTGAGTGGTCTTTAATTGTACAGCCACCTATCAGGGGTCTTCACTTAATGAATAACCACTGAAAGGTCCCGACTTAACTAACACACTCATTGGCATCCTTATAAGATTCAAAGAGGAACCAGTGGCATTAATGGCAGACATTAAATCAATGTTCTACCAAGTTGAAGTTCCAGATAAAGATACTGATCTTTATGCTTTTTGTGGTGGCCTAAATGTAACCTAAGTAAAGATTTGGAAGAATTTAAACAGTACATCTTTTTTAGTGCTGCTTCTTCACCCAGTTGTGCTTCTTATGCTTTGCGAAGAACAGCTGAAGATGCCAGAGATACATTTCCTGAGAAAGCTGTTAACACTGAGCTCCATAATTTCTGCATAGATGTTTGCTTAAAGTCAGTAGCAACAGAAGAGCAAGCCATAAAGATGGCAAAAGATTTCCAAGTACTATCCCTCAGCAGGGCATTTCAGCTGTCCAAGTGGGTGAGTAACAGCAGAACAGTTTTGTTGTCTATTCCTAAAGAAGATAGAGCTCTTGAACAAAAGGATTTAGACTTGAGCCATAGCTTGCCCCCAACAGAATGTGCCCTGTGCATCCAGTGGTTCACAGATACAGACAGTTTCAAATTTCAGATAAAGTTACAAGACATGCCCACTACAATGTGTTCTATCCTATCTGTTGTTTATGACCCACTTGGATTTTCAGCTCCAGCTATTCTGCTAGCAAAGCTTATCTTAAGAGACATGTGCAAAGAGAAATATGGGTGGGATGAAGAAGTGAAAGTAAAACACAATCAGAAATGGAAAAAATGGATGGGTGACTTACAATTACTAGCGAACTACAATGTGAACAGATGAATCAAACCTTCATGGTTTGGAACCATAAAGTCAGCCCAAATGCACCATTTTGCAGATATCATTGAAGACGGATATGACACTGTCACATATCTGCTCTTGTCCAAGACTAGAGCTAACAGCAGCCATTGTGGCAGTCAAAATGGACAAGATGCTAAAAGGTGAACTTCACATACCCTTGCAAGAATCTACATTTTGGACTGACAGCACCACATTGCTAAAGTACATTTCAAATGAAAATGCTTGATTCAAGACCTATTGCCAACAGAATCTCAGTGATCAGAGATCATTCACAACCTTCACAATGGAAATACGTCACATCTGCCCTGAATTCAGCAGATCAACCATCAAAAGGATTAAGCACAGAAACCTTCCTAAAAAGCACCACATGTTTACAAGGTCCAAGTTTCTTATTAAAGCCAGAATATGAGTGGCCAAAAAGACCAGATCAACTGAATGATTCACATTCTGAAGATGATCCAGAAATTAAAATCTGTTCAGTTAACATGATAAGTGTAGAAGAGATTACTGAACCTGTAAATAAACTCATCACCTACTTTTCAGAATGGCTATGCTTAAAGAAAGCAGTGGCTTGGTTTCTGAAGTTTAACACTAGAATTACCAAAGCCTACGAAAAAACTTGTAATCCCGGCCCACCTTAAATCCCTTCACACCTCTCCATCAGCGTCTTTTGTCTTGTAAATTTGTCGATCAACACAAGGAGCAAGCAGGCTACTATCCAATTCCCCCACCCATTGCCACAGCTCAATTCACAAAGAAGGTTCTCAGTGTTCAGTGTTTATCTTGGAGTGAATTTCCTAGAGTTGTAGTGGATAAATAATATATGGTCATTTGGAATACACAGATTTCATGTGTGTTCCGTGTCTACAACAATTTATGTAAACACTTCGTTAAAACAGAAATGCTTTTCATGTTTTAGTAATAAATGACAAAATGTAGACATGAACTGTATAATGTGTGAAGGCTGAAGTCCAAATATCAAACACTTTCACAAAAGGTACAAGCATAGTATGACAGCTTCCGTGGTACAGTCATAATAACTGCTGACTTGTAATCAAGAGGTGGCCGGTTTGATCCTGGCAGAGACATAAGTATATATGATATTTGGAATAATTAATTTTATGACCTGTATAGTACATTTCGTAAAACATTGTGGCACTGATGCAACATTATTCATATTCATTCGCATACCTTCTTGCCATTGTAATCAGTGACCGTGTTTTTTTTTTTAAACCAATCTTGCCCAGTCTCCACATTTTGGTGCATAGTGGTGTTTCTTTTGTACTCCAGGACATGCAGAGAAATGAATAGTACAGAGAAGTCAGTTCCGTGCTATATGCAATCAACAAATTCAAATGTTAACAGTTCCCAAGAAGGTATGCGAATGAATATGAATAATGTTGCATCAGTGCCACAATGTTTTCCAAAATGTACTATACAGGTCATAAAATGAATTATTCCAAATATCATATATACAGTACATATGTCTCTGTTTTATTTGTCAGTGCGGCTTTGACATAATGGACCATAAGGTGCATACTAATTCAGTGTGAGCATGAACACTCAATAAAACTAAACAAAAAAATGCAGGGGACAATGAGATACCAAGAAGGCATGATTCACCAACATTTGTGTGTCAGCTTTTATCCCTCCAGATCAGAGAATTTCAAGTTCCATTGTCTCAAAATTACCACTCACATCTATAGTTATTCCCAGTTTCAAATAAAAACTAACAGCGTCAGATCTGGAATGTTGGTGGGGGGAGGGGGGGTTGCGGGGGGGTTGTATCGTGATCGTGACTGAGAGAATAGAAGTGAAAAAAAATGCTAACTTTTACAATACACCAGTACAACAGACACAAATCAAATGTATGTTTTTACTGTATCATTTTAACAGTAAGAGCAGCTCACTACTCAAAATGGTAACTGTGCGAGGCAGCCAGGATCAAACCCACCACCTCTTGATTACAAGTCAGCAGTTCTTACTGATGCAACATGGAAGCTCTCATACTATACTTGTACCTTTTGTGAAAGTGTTTATTTGATATATGGACTCCAGCCTTCACACATTATATAGTTATTGTCTACATTTTATAATTTATTACTCAAACATGAAAAACTTTTCTGTTTTAATAATGTGTTTACATAGATTTTTTTAGACACGGAACACACATGAAATGTATGTATTCCAAATGACGATGTATTATGTACTCTCTACAACTCCAAGCAATTCACTTCAAGGTAAACACTGAGCACTGAGAAGCTTCTTTGTAAACTGAGCTGCGGCAGTGGGTGGGGTGATGGGATAGTAGGCTGCTTGCTGCTTGTCTTGATCAACACATTTACAAGACAAAAGATGCTGACGGAGAGGTGCAAAGGGATTTAAGGTGCGCCAGGATTACAAGTGTTTTCATAGGCTCTGGTAATTTTAGAGTTAAAGGCATACTGCTCCACTTAAAAAATGAAAAAAAAAGACATTTCAACTCGAAGTCACTCATCTGAAAATAACCCAGAACAACAAAGAACACTCATCACAGAACAAATTAAAAAGTACAAACTGAGTTTAAAACCAAGCAAGATTTCTTCAGAAGACTTGACTAAAGCCGAAACAGAGCTTAACCATCTCAGTCAACTACAAGAATTTCTAGAAGAATTAAAGGCTTTAAAGAAAAATACCCCTGTAAAAAATTACAGGCAAATCTTCAGACTTGACCTATTCATACAAGATAGAATACTGAGAGTTGGTGGAAGACTCAACAAAGCTGCAATGCCAGAAGAAGCTAAACATCCTGCATTTCTCCACAAACATTCACACACAGACTCTCTTATATTGCAGCACATTCATAAAGAAACTGGACTTTGTGGGCTACAATATATGCTCGCACAGCTATGCCAGAAATATTGGATTCCTCAAGCATACTTTTCAACTATTAGGAAAATCATTTCAAAGTGTGCAACATGCAGAAGATACAATGCAAAAGCAGGTGAGCAAAAACTGGCAGATTTTCCAGAAGATTGTTTGTTACCTGACTAACCACCTTTCTACAATGTTGGCGTTGATTATTTTGGTCCTTTTCAAGTTAAAACAGGACAAAGTCTGGTCAAGAGGTATGCAGTAATTTTTACATGTCTAACAATCAGACCTGTACATATAAAGATTGCACACAGCTTAGACACCGATTCTTGTATCAATTCCATAATTCGATTCATTTGCAGAAGAGGACAAGTTAAAATCATGCGCTCAGATAATGGAACAAATTTCATTGGAGCAGAAAGAGAGCTCCGTGAAGCAATTAAAAATCTTGACCAAGAAAAAAGTAGCAATGCGATGATGAAGAAAGAAAATCAAATGGACTGTTAACCCACCATCAGTCTTTCATCAAGGTACGTATCAAGGTTAAGTATGGGAAAGACAAATTAGAAACATAAGAAATATTCTGAAATCAATACTCAACCAGCAAATACTGTACGATGAAAGTCTCCAAACAGTCGTGTGAAGTTGAATCAATCACCAATAACAGACCTCTCACAATGGCATCTAATGACTCAAATGATTTGGAGGTACTCACACCCAGTCACTTATTATTACTGAAAACACAGCCTAACATGCCTCCTCGACTCTTTTCTAAAAATGACCAGTATACTTGAAGACACTGGGAGCATCAATACATGACTAATTTGTTTTGAAAAAAATGGCCTAAAGACTATTTGCCAATACGTCAAGAACATCAAAAATGGCTTACACCAGAAGGAATTTTGAAACAGGAGATGTTGTTTTAATAGTAGATGATGCTGCACCCAACATCTCCTGGGTAACAGGTGAAGTAATCAAGACAATGGCAGATGTCAAAAGTGTAGTCAGAAGAGTCTGTGTGCAGACAAAAAACCAGCACACTAGACAGACCTGTGAAAAAACTGCGCCTGCTACAATAAACAGTTGATGTTTAAATAAGAAATTCTTAAATGTTTGTTTTTAGTTAAATTACCAGTTATTTATTAGTTAGTTATTGAAAATATAAGAATAGATTGTGACTCTTACTGAAGTAAAATATTGTAAATAATTAGGTCTCGGAAGTGTAAGAGCCAATCTTAGAAAGTTAATGTTTGATGTTAAATTCATATGTTTGCTTAATTTCTATAGAATATCAGTTTCTTATGGCTACCTAGAATATGGTATAGCCTTTTACCCCCTGAAAGTTAACATGAGATAGAACTTTATTAGCTATATCTGAAGAACAGAGTGTTAATTAAGCCTGTAAGGACATAGTCTTACTACTAGCATGGACTATTGGGAATGTTGCAAATAGGAGATGGTATACAGTTTTCTGACTGTGCTTATGTGCTTAGTGTGCCTCAAGTATGACTATATGACCAAACTAAGATAAATGAAACAAGATATATACGCCTTAAACATAACTTTTTATAAACAAAAACTTTTCTTTAATATCAATTTTGTCTATATCTTTGTGTGATCTGTTTTGCTTTGAAATTTTACTAAAACATTTAAAACAAAAATATTTTTTCTATGGAATTATTTGGAACGTGTGTCACACTGTTGCTTGAATCATCCTATGAAGTGAACTAAAAGCTGCAGAACTTTGGTAATTTTGGATAAATGCAGTTAAAGTGCTTTAGAGTGAGTAAAAGTAATTGGTAACTTTTAACCTACAATCAATTTATTTGGAGAAAATGGAGAAAACATGGGGATTCACAAAACCAACAGTAACTGTAATTAAAGTTAAAGATCAGATTTAACTGCATGGTAGTCAGCAAATGTACAGTGCATCACTTTTTCCACATTTTGTTATGTTACAGCCTTATTCCAAAATAGATTAAATTCATTTTTTTACTCAGAATTCTACACACAACACCCCATAATGAAAATGTGAAAAAAGTTTACTTGAGATTTTTGCAAATTTATTAAAAATAAAAAAACTGAGAAAGCACATGTACATAAGTATTCACAGCCTTTGCTCAATACTTTGTCGATGCATCAATGGCAGCAATTACAGCCTCAAGTCTTTTTGAATATGATGCCACAAGCTTGGCACACCTATCCTTGGCCAGTTCCACCCATTCCTCTTTGCAGCACCTCTCAAGCTCCATCAGGTTGGATGGGAAGCACAGCCATTTTGAGATCTCTCCAGAGATGTTCAATCGGATTCAAGTCTGGGCTCTGGCTGGGCCACTCAAGGACATTCACAGAGTTGTCCTGAAGCCACTCCTTTGATATCTTGGCTGTGTGCTTAGGGTCGTTGTCCTGCTGAAAGATGAACCGTCGCCCCAGTCTGAGGTCAAGAGCGCTCTGGAGCAGGTTTTCATCCAGGATGTCTCTGTACATTGCTGCAGTCATCTTTCCCTTTATCCTGACTAGTCTCCCAGTCCCTGCCGCTGAAAAACATCCCCACAGCATGATGCTACCACCACCATGCTTCACTGTAGGGATGGTATTGGCCTGGTGATGAGCGGTGCCTGGTTTCCTCCAAACGTGATGCCTGGCATTCACACCAAAGAGTTCAATCATTTTCTTTCTCATGGTCTGAAAGTCCTTCAGGTGCCATTTGCAAACTCCAGGTGGGCTGCCATGTGCCTTTTACTAAGGAGTGGCTTCCGTCTGGCCACTCTACCATACAGGCCTGATTGGTGGATTGCTGCAGAGATGGATGTCCTTCTGGAAGGTTCTCCTCTCTCCATAGAGTACCTCTGGAGCTCTGACAGAGTGACCATCGGGTTCTTGGTCACCTCCCTGACTAAGGCCCTTCTCCCCCGATCGCTCAGTTTAGATGGCCAGCCAGCTCTAGGAAGAGTCCTGGTGGTTTCGAACTTCTTCCACTTACGGATGATGGAGGCCACTGTGCTCATTGGGACCTTCAAAGCAGCAGAAATTGTTCTGTAACCTTCCCCAGATTTGTGCCTCGAGACAATCCTGTCTCGGAGGTCTACAGACAATTCCTTTGACTTCATGCTTGGTTTGTCCTCTGATATGAACTGTCAACTGTGGGACCTTATATAGACAGGTGTGTGCCTTTCCAAATCATGTCCAATCAACTGCATTTACCACAGGTGGACTCCAATTAAGCTGCAGAAACATCTCAAGGATGATCAGGGGAAACAGGATGCACATGAGCTCAATTTTGAGCTTAATGGCAAAGGCTGTGAATACTTATGTACATGTGCTTTCTCGATTTTTTTATTTTTAATAAATTTGCAAAAACCTCAAGTACACTTTTTTCACGTTGTCATTATGGGGTGTTGTGTGTAGAATTCTAAGGAAAAAAATGAATTTAATCCATTTTGGAATAAGGCTGTAACATAACATAATGTGGAAAAAGTGATGCGCTGTGAATACTTTCCGGATGCACTGTAAGAGTCATAGCCTTGCAATGATACTACACTGATTTCAGTCAACAAAATGTAATATGCATGTGCAAAGCAGTGACGTACGTAGTTCAGAGGGAAGGTAAATGGGTTCCTTTATAGGGTTCAACATAACACAAACGTAAATTTGAATATTCACACTGCCTGAGGGATGTGAAGAAATAAGAAGACAATAGAACAACAGTTGTCAATATGAACCCAATTATTATTAAACCCAAAAAAAGAAAGTCTTTTGTGTCTAGTCAGAAAAGGCGATGCACTTCTGCAAGAACTTTTTTGCCCACTTCAATGACAGGTTGAACTGGTCTCGAAACACAGAGGAACTACATAACTCTTAAACCCTAAGTGGCCTGGTACTGGGCCGACAGAGGTTCAGAAAATGTTTCAAAACACCATTTGCCATATCATTCAGAAGAACTATGCAGACACGCAGACACAAAGCCATGTGTGTGTGAGGCAATTCAAACCTCTAAAAACAGAAATAAAGTTAGGAAGACAAGGATTCGACTGTGGAGATTTTTGACTAAAATTATACATTAGAACAAATACACCAAGAACAGCCCAATTAGCCCAACATAGCTCTTTAATCCCTATTCACCGTACTATAACACAAAGTCAGGTTTTGAAGGTCCCCAAAGTACTATGGTCTACCAGACTACTTAGCAACTTAGTCCATTTATCTGACTTTCTGTGTAGAGAAAATCTTTCTAATAATTGTTCAAAAATCTATCCTTAATTAGCTTTCTTTTGTTTCACCGTGTTCTTGTAAAAAGCAAATTTTTAAAGTAAAAGCTGGAGTCCACTGTATTGATTCCATTTACAATTTTAAACACCTCTATCATTTTACCTTCCATGTCTTTTTTGTACCATGGAGACAGTATTCCAGATGAGTAATCACAAATTCATTGTATAGCTTAAAAACCTATAACTATTTGGACTTTTACAATACCGGCCACTCCTATTAGTGGAGTAAAGTAAGATATATAATCAATGCTTAAGAAGAAAAGGGAGGACAAAGTCAGAGTAGACAAAAAAGCTTAGAAACGGGAATTGGTGAAAATGGCATTAGTCAGAATTAAGTGAGAGGTCAAAATTTTTTGTGGTTTATGTGTTAAGAAAATTTAAAGATACAGAATGTTTAGCTTAATATAATTTCTAATAAATGAAAGAAAACCCAGGTCATAGTGGCTACAGTAAATAGACATTTAGTAAGTTAGATCTGGTAAGCACATCACTTTTCCATGGTTGGGGGGGTGGGGTTGTGCAGCTTGTCACATGGAGTTTCAAATTTATCATCATAACAGTACAAATTAAAAACACTGTACCCTGCTAGGGATAGGGGTACTGGGCCAAAATCCTGGAATGCCTGATGGTTGGACATCCCACATAACTCAGCCAGGCTCAGCTTGAAATTAAGCCATCTTGTGGACTCAACAACTGCAAGACGAAGAGTGAGGATGGGATGCAATGCCAGTTTAGTGGCAGGCATAAACAGTAAATACCATATCAGATTAAACCCTGAACATGGAGACTGGCTTTGGGAGCTTGGAATGTTACTTTTCTGATGGGGAATGAGCCTGAACTGGTGTAGGAGGTGGAGTACCAGTTAGATATAGTTGGTATCACCTCCAATTATAGCATGTGTTCTAGAACCAAACTTCTTTTTCGGGGATGGTCCCTTTCCTACTCTTGAGTCAAAGCGGAAAACACTGACTGCTGTTTCTTCATATGCACCAAACAGCTGTTTGATGAATTCAGAGGTAGCCTAGATGAGCAGTTAGGTTGTCGTCATGGCAGCAACCTTAGGACCCAGTGATGGGCATCAAAAGGTTAGGGAAGCTGTCAGACTAAATCTGTCAGACTCTGTTGAGAGATGCTGACAGGCTAAGAGGACTGCAGCAAAAAAGGTTGCAGAAGCAAAAGGTCGAGCATGGGAGGAGTTAGGGGAAGCCAAGGAGAAAATCTATTGGATTGCCTCAAAGCTCTTCTGGCAAATTGGTGGTTCTGAAGGGGAAAGTATGGTCTTGCCCAGACTGTGTTAGGCAGGGATGAAGAGTTGCTGACCTCTTCTCTGGAAAATTGTTAAACCCAATGGACATGTCCCCCTATCAGGAGGCAATGCTGGACATGCCCTGTAGGGGAGATCCCATTGCTGTTGCTGAAGTGACCATGATGGCCAAAGGACTCCATGTTGGTAAGGTTGCTGGGGCGGCTGAAATCTGACTGGACTGGATATGCTAAAAGCACTACACATTGTTGGGATAGCTTCTATTCAATGTCACAATGTGAGTAAAGTACCTTTGGACTGGCAGACTGGTATGATGTTCCCTATATTTAATAAAGGTGACCAGAGAGTGTGTTCCAACTACAGAGGGTTCACACTTTTCAGCCTACCCTGAAGAGAGCTTTGCCAGGTTGGTGGAGGGGAGACTCCATCCGATTGTTGAGCCTAAGATAGTGGAGGAACAATGTGAATTCCATCCTGACCATGAAACACTAGACCAGTTCATCTCCCTTGTGCAGTTGATGGAGGATGCATGGGAGTATGAGAGCCCATTCTAAATGTATTTTGTAAATTTGGAAGAGGTTTATGACCGTGCCCTTTAGTATATATTGTAGGAGATACTGCAGAAGTGTGACATAAAAGGGCCACATTAGCGTGCAATTCATCCAGGTGAGATGGGAAAAACTGCCCTTAATAAAGGAGCTGAAGTATCTCTGAATCTTGTTGATTCATGAAAGAAGGGAATATGAATTCAACAAGTGGATTGGAGTGGCAGTAGCAATGCTGCATGTGCTGTACCAGTCCATGATGGTAAAGCGGGAGCTAAGTCAAAGATGAAACTCTTGGTTTACTGGTCAATCTACATCACTGTCATCATATATGGTCACTAACTGTAGGTAATGACCGAAAGAACAGGACTGTGAGTAGAAGCAGCAGAAGTTTTTTTTTTTTTTTCACAGGTCCATTGGGCTGACACTACATGATAGGACAAGAAGCTGTGCAATTCAGGAGAGCCTAAGAGTACAGTCAGTACTTCTCCGCATCAAAAAGACCTAGCTGAGGTGGTTTGGGCATATCATAAGGTCTTCTCCAAAGTGAGACCTTTTTAGCTTCTAATTGTAAATCCCATGTGCTTGCTGCCACCATGACCCTCACCATAGGAAGTGGCTTTAGATAATGAGATGATGTTTCGTAAAGACTTTGATTTTGTTATCTCTGTAATGCTCCTTGAAACAAACTACAGTCTGTCTGCCTGTTTCACCTTTGAGGATTACAGGGCACTTTCAACCGAAAATCCAATTAATTAAGTAGTACAGAATAAATAGACAATTTATGCAGCTGTATAGGGAGTACTTGCATGTAGATGGATGGGCACATGGATAGCATCCTTGTTAGGGGTACAGGTTGTAGTGGTGCTACATGATTTAACGTTGTCATAAATGTATTTTGTGCTGAGTCATGTCTTTCGTAGCATTGTGTTTACATGGTATACTGTATGTTGTCTATGTAAATTTGCACCCCTGGAAACAAAGGGGGAAGGATGACACCGTGAAGCCGTGGTCCCTCATGATAATTTGTCCTATCAATCTCATCATTTTCATCCGGGACATTCACTATTTAAACAGTATGTCAAAAAGAAGAAAACAAATCCTGTTCTACTATACCGCCAATTCATTGCAGAGCAAGGAGAAACCAGAAATCCAGATCATTTACACCTTTTTCTACTTGCTACTTTCAACGCCTGACAACTTCATCTTTGCAACGCAAAATCCCAGGGTTCTGGACTACATTGATGCACTGAGGATAAGCACGTTTCTTGTTGTTTGGGGAGAAGAGCAAGCCATCATTTTTATCTATAATAATAAAAGGCAAAGCCCTCACTGACTGACTGACTGACTGACTCACTCACTGACTGACTGACTCACTCATCACTAATTGTCCAACTTCCCGTGTAGGTGGAAGGCTGAAATTTGGCAGGCTCATTCCTTACAGCTTACTTACAAAAGATAGGCAGGTTTCATTTCAAAATTATACGCGTAATGGTCATAACTGGAACCTCTTTTTTGTCCATATACTGTAATGGAAGGCAGCAAGATGGCCGTAGGAGACTGAGTTGCGTGTCGCGTCATCACGCCTCCCGCGTAATCACGTGAACTGACTGTGAACTCAGTACGTAGAAAAGAAGGAGGAGCCCCAAAGAGCGCTGAAGAAAACACTCATTACACAATTGACAAGGCAGCGAAACAATAAGAAGCGAGTGAGTGACGCATACAAGCATCTTCATAAGACACGAGGTATAAAAAAGCACGGTATAAACCTAACCTTAAATTAACTTTATAGAAACGCTCCCGCTGCCGTTTGCAATGCCATATTCGCGAGATACAAGTTTAATGAGAAGACACAAGGTATAAACGAGAGTTTGCATCACTTTGTAACAGAGTTAAAATTGCTGTAGCGAGAAACTTTTAACTGCCGGGTCTTAGCTAACATTAAATAAACCCGTGGACATCGCAACATCACACAAGAGAGCGGCTCACGTGAAGTGACTGAACGCAACAGGAGTGATCACTTCCATGAATCAAACCTGTTCAAAAAACACATTACACAATTGATAAAGTAGGAAAAGAATATGAAACAAAGCACGGTATAAACCGTAACTTCAAATTAAGTTTATAGAAACGCTGCCGTTTGCAATACCATATTCGCCCCTGCGAAGCGCGGTGATTTTGCTATATATATTTAACTATTTCAACCATTGTATGATCTGCTTCTCGCAACTGAAAGAGGGCACCGTGGCAGAAGTTAGCCGACTTGCTCACCAACCACAAGCGTTACCTGGTAGGTAACCACCCATACAATCAGATTGTGAATCAGACTACGAATGCCTGCAATGTAATTACCCCGATCTACATGCTGTCAAATGAACGAACCACACGCCGTAGCACAACGTTAGGGGCTTCGCCTCTACGTCCGAGGATCGATTCCAGTAAGGGAGTGCAGTGACTGTGTACTCCTGATGAGCCCACAATTACGGCGAAACACGTGTCGCATACTATGCATCTTCAAAGCACGGTGTAAACAGTAAGTTTAAATTGAGTTTATAGAAACGCTCCCGCTGCCGTTTGCAATACCATATTAGATGACTTTGTAACAGAGTTAAAATTGCTGGAGCGATAAATTTTTAACTGCCGGGTCATGTCGCATGTTCTTGGGTAGGTACACCAAAAAATGTATACATTTATGCATGTAATGGGCAAACAAAAATGTACTATACCCGAAAGCACTACAGTAGTACTCAATGTATCTTTACTTCTTAAATGTTAATGTTTTACTGTTTAATAATTTATACGCTTCTTATATGTTATTCAGATTCTTTTATCAAAATACCAGTAACAGTGCACTGCACGATAACGTGGAGTGAATATACTTGACATGACCATTCATAGTATTTATCCTCTTTCTCTGTACGTTTACCATTCGTTTGCTCAGAGGTTGATGAGCTTGCTGCTTAATGAGCAGCTCTTCACCCTAGCGTCCCGCTGCTTCTCTTCTTTCGTCGGCATCTTTTCCCGTTAAAACTGATTTGTTTTAAAACTTAGTATGTTTTCTTTAATTTTTCAGTTAAGCTGGCACTTAAGTCTTCAATCTGCCTCAAGAATGATTAGCGGAGGTGGTAGACAATGAAAACGTCAGCCGTACGCATCCGCCACGCACACACTGGTGCGCGCAGCTGTGAGTTGACTCTACAATAAAATAAAATAAAGATAAAAAGAGCAATAACTTGCAGCACTGCTATTCAATTACACTTGCCTAACGCCTCTCCTAAGGGGAAATACTGTCGGATCTGGGCATCCGTCAAAGCAGCAATCACAAGCCCGATTACAAAGCGGGAAGCTGTGATTTCTCCTCTCCCTCCCATGTAACAATCGCAGCCCGTGTTGCAACGCACTATGTATATATGTGTATGTGTGTATATATATATATATATATATATATATATATATATATATATATATGTTCATATGTGTGGGAAAGCGAATAGTAGACGTGACGTAGTATATGTGTACCAAATTTCAAGTCAATAGGTGAAACGGTTTGCGAGCTACAGGTGATTTAAAATCCTGGACAGACAAACGAATAGCCACGGTAGCGTATTATAGAAGAACATTTTACTGTTTAATAATTTATATTTATATGCAATGTGCTTCTTATATATTACTTCATATTCTCATATGATAATGATGTTAATGTTGTTTATATTGATTTCTATGTTATTGTAAGTGCCCTTTATTTGTGGAAAAATAAATTTGGCAATTAAACTTATTCTATACATACATTTTATTTTTTTCTCTTGCACTCAGTGAGCGAATCCACTGGGTAATCAGCTATATATATATATATATATATATAGATAGATATGTATGTATGTATGTATGTATGTGTATATATAGATAGATATGTATGTATGTATGTATGTATGTATGTGTATATATAGATAGATATGTATGTATGTATGTATGTATGTGTATATATAGATAGATATGTATGTATGTATGTATGTATGTGTATATATAGATAGATATGTATGTATGTATGTGTATATATAGATAGATATGTATGTATGTATGTATGTGTATATATAGATAGATATGTATGTATGTATGTATGTGTATATATAGATAGATATGTATGTATGTATGTGTATATATAGATAGATAGATAGATATGTATGTATGTATGTGTATATATATATATAGATAGATAGATATGTATATATAGATAGATAGATATGTATGTGTATGTATGTAGATAGATATGTGTGTATATGTATATATGTGTATATATATGTAGATATACAAATATGTATATATGTGTATATATATGTAGATATACAAATAAGTATATGTATATATGTGTCTATGTGTATATATATGTTGATATATGTATATATATATGTGGATGTGTATATGTATATATATATATATGTATATATGTTTATGTATATATATGTTTACATAACCTCTTTAACACACTACTTCTCCGCTGCGAAGCGCGGGTATTTTGCTAGTCCATATATAATTGCTGTAGAACACTTTCCAGCTGAACAATGTTCACAAACAATATTCATTTTCCATTTAATCTCCGGGGCCTCATGCATAATGCCGTGCGTAGAATTCACACTAAAACATGGTGTACAGACAAAAGCGGAAATGTGCATACACACAAAAAAATCCAGATGCATAAATCTGTGCGCACTCCAACTTCCACATTCTTCCGTTCCATAAATCCCGGTCAGCATGAAAAGTCACGCACATGCCTGCCATCCCACCACGTCTCCTCCCAGAATTACGCCTCTTTGAATACGCAAATCAATATAAACAGTCCTTAAGTTCAGCATTCTGTGAAAAAACAATGGCAAAAGCACGGGGGAAAATAGAAGAATTTCACCGAACACCAAGTGGAGGCAAGGAAAAACATACTATTTGTTGGTTTAAACAGTGATATAAACAACAAAAGGCAGTTGATCGAGTGATATAGAGTGTCGGAGAAACTCGAAAGCTCAAGTACACAAAGTCGCACAGTGCCCGAAATAAAAAAGAAGTTGTCAGATATCAAAGGCGAGCCATAGCCCACCATCTGAGTGTCATATGGAAGCTTATTAGGGTACAGAGAAAAGAAAAAAAATAGGAACAGAGTGGGAAAAAAGCTCAAAATGTCAACTTTAATCTCAAAATTTCACTTTAATCATGTAGCTTATTTTGTCATTAAAGTAGAACATCATAAACTTAATCTTAAAATTGTTTAATTTACTACTTTCTCAAATCCCATCATATCTAAAGTAGCACGTTAAATGCTTTGTTTTGTATGTGTTCTTCTATGTGCTCCGTGTGTGAATCACTACGTGCTTCTTAAGCGGGCTTTCTCTTCCACCAACAGGACACAGAATACATTACATTCATGATATCACAGCTCGCTGAACAATTTAAATACTAATTAATAGGAATTAAAGGAATTAAAGCATGTATTAACCATAGAAACAGTGCGGTGATAGTGACGAACTTCCGCCCCATCCAGATATTGTTCCAGCCTCCCGCAAGATACTTGCTGCGCCATGCGCAACCTTCGATGAAATAATTTATTGCAGCAGTACTGTGTCTTTCAAATGTATTAACCCCCAATTCCTGTCCTTACTTTTCTTTCTCCAAGTAACTAATCGCCACACAATCAGCTCTGTAATAGATGTAAAGCCATCTGTAAGCTGAGAACGCCGATTCTTCAAAACTTTTAAGGTACAGTAGAACCTCTGGTCACTAACGTTTCCGAACACGTACAAATTCGGGTTACGATCAAAAAGTTTGCCAAAATTTTGCATCTGTTCACGACCACACACTCTGGTGGCGAACAGAAACACTGGCAGCCAGTTTCCCTACATACGTTCGTACACGCCAATGATTTGCCATTCTCCGTTTCCCATTTTCTTTTGCTTCCGTATACAGGGCCTAACAAAGCAGCTGATGCTGCAAAAGGATTTACAATGTTAACCAAGCAGAGGCCTCAAGTGCTGGAAGAGGTGGAAAAACTGTTGCTAGTGTGGTTGAACGAGAAGCAACTTCCAGGGGATAGCGTAAGCAAGGTGATCATATGTGAGAAAGCCAGGAAGATTCATGGCGATTTGCTGAAAAAAATCCTTCTTCGAGTGGCAAAGGTGAGGAATTTAAAGCCAGCAGAGGATGGTTTGAAAAGTTTCGCAAAAGAAGTGGTATTTAATTTTTTTTCCCTGTGCTTAAAACTCATAAAAAAGTGTAAGGGTCTAGCGCGAACTCTTACAATGGTTTTCTCAGTGTTATTCAATGTTTTTACATTTAGTTTACTATTACACTGTGCATTCTATGGTATAATTAACTATTTTTGTGCTTAAAAAATATATATGTTTACATACAGTTCGTATGGTCTGGAACAGATTAATTGTATTTACATACAATCTTATGGGGAAATTACATTCGGGTCGCAACCAAATCCGGTCGCGTCCAGAGTTTTGGAATGAATTACGGTCGTGACCAGAGGTACCACTGTACATTGAAATATCTTCATAGTACATGTTTAATTATTCTATCCATCTATCCATCCAGGTTCGCGGCAGCCCCAGCAAGCATACAGCGCGACGCAGTAACAATCCCTGAACGGGGGCCAGCTTGTCGCTACCACTGTCCACTGTGTCCTCACATGTTTAATTATTAACAATATGCAGTAGATTATTTAAATGATGTTAAAATTTTATCTGTATAATGTAATAAATATACTTTGCTGCATTTCATCTTAAAAATGATATCAAGAGCTCCAAGAAGATAGCGCTTGGAAATCTAAATTGACTTAGAAGCTAGTCATCATCATATGTAAATACGCGCTTTATAAAGTGGCTCAGGTTGTGCAATATTATAACTGTATCGCAACTTTACAGTGAGGTAATTGAACTTATCAGTACAAACAGTTCTACAAGGGGCACTTGATGGACTGATTCAGTGTGTTTATAGTTCTTGGGATGAAACTGTTTCTGAAATGCGAGGTCTCTACAGAAAAGGCTCTGAAGCGTTTACTGTATAGAAGCAGTTCAAATAGGCCGTGCGCATGGCTGAGGCAGTGTGTGCTTGATACTGTATACCGATAATTCTCTGTCCGATCAGCTGCTGTAGAGCTGTGATTCCGTACTCAGATACAGTGGGATAAATACTCTGAGTGGTGCAGCGAGAGTGACAACACTAAAGCAGCTATGGTACTTGGAATAGTTTGGCCATTCCGTGGACCATTATATTGTTACAGGTTAATTGCAATCAGATGCCTTAAACTAATCTATACTAATTAATAAAAGGCAAAGCCCTCACTGACTGACTGACTCATCACTAATTCTGCAACTTCCCGTGTAGGTGGAAGGCTGAAATTTGGCAGGCTGATTCCTTACAGCTTACTTACAAAAGTTAGGCAGGTTTCATTTCGAAATTCAACGCGTAATGGTCATAACTGGAACCTCTTTTTTCACAATATACTGTAATGGACGGCAGCTCGATGGCCGTGGGAGGAGGAGTTGAGTGTCACGTCATCACGCCTCCCACGTAATCACGTGAAAAGACTGTGAACGCAGTAGGGAGAAATGAAGGAGAAGCTGCAAACAGCGAAGAACAA
This sequence comes from Erpetoichthys calabaricus, assembly GCF_900747795.2. Taxonomy (NCBI): domain Eukaryota; kingdom Metazoa; phylum Chordata; class Cladistia; order Polypteriformes; family Polypteridae; genus Erpetoichthys; species Erpetoichthys calabaricus. The sequence continues at coordinate 94,443,820 of NC_041404.2, forward strand.
AAAATCCATTAAACAATTGAGAAGGGAGCGAAACAATAAGAAGCGAGCGAGTGAAGCATACAAGCATCTTCATAAGGGAAAAAAGCACGGTGTAAAACGTAAGTTTAAATTAAGTCTATAGAAACGCTCCCGCTACGGATTGCAATAACATATTCGTGAGATAAAAGTTTAATGAGAAGACACGAGGTATAAACGAACCACAAGCCATAGCGCAACGTTAGGGGCTTCACCTCTGGCGCTGACGTTCGAGATTCGATTCCCGAGAGCGGATGCAGTGAGTGTGTACGCCTGATGAGTCCAGAATTAGGGAGAAACACGTGTCGCATGCTCTTTGCATTATTTGAAAGTAAACTATTAAAACCATTCTATGATCTGCTTCTCGCAACTTAAAGACGGCACATGGCGGATGTTAGCCGACTTGCTGACCGCAACGTTAGGGGCTTCAACTCTGGCGCCGCAAACAGCGAAGAACAAAAAATTCATTAAACAATTGAGAAGGGAGCGAAACAATAAGAAGCGAGCGAGTGAACCATACAAGCATCTTCAGAAGGGAAACAAAGCACGGTGTAAAACGTAAGTTTAAATTAAGTTTATAGAAACGCTCCCGCTGCGGATTGCAATAACATATTCGCAAGATAAAAGAACGCAGTAGGGAGAAATGAAGGAAGAGCCGCAAACCGCGAAGAACAAAAAATTCATTAAACAATTGAGAAGGGAGTGAAACAATAAGAAGCGAGCGAGTGAGGCATACAAGCATCTTCATAAGGTAAAAAAGCACGGTGTAAAACGTAGGTTTAAATTAAGTTTATAGAAATGCTCCCGCTGCGGATTGCAATAACATATTCGCGAGATAAAAGTTTAATGAGAAGAAACGAGGTATAAATGAACCACATGCCGTAGCGCCACGTTAGGGGCTTCACCTCTGGCGCTGACGATAGAGATTCGATTCCCGAGAGGGGATGCAGTGAGTGTGTACGCCTGATGAGCCCAGAATTAGGGAGAAACACATGTCGCATACTCTTTGCATTATTTGAAAGTAAACTATTAAAACCATTCTATGATCTGCTTCTGGGAACAGAAAGAGGGCACGTGGTGGACGTAAGGCGACTTGCTGACAAACCACAAGCGTGACCTGGCAGGTAACCACCCATACAATCAGATTGTGATTCAGAAAACGAATGCCATGAATGTAATTACCACGATCTACATACTGTCAAATAAACGAAACACACGCCGTAGCGCGACAGCTGTGAAAAGGGAGGTTCACAAAAAAACAGATCCTTAACAAATTGTTATTGGTATATTTTCAATCCGTTTAAAAAGGTTTTCTTTTCTTCTTAATAAAAAATTAAAAGCAGTACTTCGCCGCAACGAAGCGCGAGAATTTGGCTATATATATCTGCTTCTCGCAATTAAAAGAGGGCACGTAGTGGATGTTACAATCAGATTGTGATTCAGACTAGGAATGCAATGAATGTAATTACCCCGATCTACATACAAGGCGAAAGTCTTGCAACATTCAAAGATGATGGTTTGGGATAAGTACACCATGGAACATAAAAGAGCTTATGAAGCCTTGAACCGAAAAAAGCAAGATCTCAGAGATCGTAAAAAAAAAAAAAAAAGGAGGTAATGTCGTTTTACTCGCTGTAGATTTTAGTCAAACATTACCAGTTATTCCACGAGGGAGACCAGCAGATGAACTCAACGTGTGTTTAAAATCCATGCTTCTCCCACGGTCGGTTATATGTCACGTGTTCTCGGGTAGGTACGCCAAAAAATGTATACATTTAAGCATGTAATGGGCAAAGAAAAAATGAGGTATACCGAAGGCACTGCAGTAGTACTCAATGTAACTTTACTTCTTAAATGTTAATGTTTTACTGTTTAATAATTTATATGCTTCTTATATGTTGTTCAAATTCTTTTATCAAAATACCAGTGACAGCGCAATGCACGATAACATGGAGTGAATACACCATACGCATCCGCCCACGGCTGCCCTGCTGTGCGCAGATAGGAGTTGATTCTACAATAAAATAAAATAAAGATAAAAAGAGTAATACAATCATCACCCATAAAGCGGATAGCAGACGTGACGTACTATATGTGTACCAGATTTCAAGTCAATAGGTGAAACGGTTTGCGAGCTACAGGTGATTTAAAATCCTGGACAGACAAACGAATAGCCACGGTAGCAAATTATAGAAGAAGATTTTACTGTTTAATAATTTATATTTATATGAAATGTGCTTCTTATATATTACTTCATATTCTTATATGATAATGATGTTAATGTTGTTTATATTGATTTCTATGTTATTGTAAGTGCATGTATGTGTGTATATGTATGTATGTGTATATATATATATATATATATATATATATATATGGTATATCTGTATATGTGTGTATATATACATATATATATATATATATATATAGTATATGTGTGTGTGTGTATATATATATATATATATATATATATATATATATATATATATATATATATATATATATATTGTATATGTGTGTATGTATATATATATATATATATATATATATATATAAAATATGTGTATATGTATATGTATATATATATGACAGCAACACTCATAACAATGACAACACAATTACATTGACAATCATGTTACGTTATTTTTAAAATGTTTCCTTTACTTTTTCATAACCTCTTTAACACACTACTTCTGCGCTGCGAAGCGCGGGTATTTTGCTAGTAAACAATATGCGGTTAATATCAGTGTATTTGATAAAGCCGCGTCAGGGATGTGGATCTAAAAAAGAAAGGGAAACCACACTGGAACAAAAGCACTGCTTTGATACTAGGTGCCGTCAGTTTGTAAAACTGAGTGGAGAACTTGTGTACACCAGGGATTGTGCTGGCATGAAAATATGTGTGTCTTTACGCCAAGTTTAGTTTTTATACATCGCGATGAGAGCATGGAAACGGGTGTATGCACCATTTAAATATGAGGCCCCAGGACTTTTATGTGCGTTTTGTATTTTCTGTGTATCTCATTGATTTCATGTTGAGTGTAGGGTCAAGGGAGGGTTTGTGTTGTATATTAACTTTTTGCTGCAGCTTTTTACTATTTCATTCCGCCGGTCACTTCTGGGATTGAGTGTTAGGTCGGGGCTGGTTGGGGTGTGATATATATATTGTTTCTAGTTTGTTTAATTTCTTTTTTATTAATATATACTCACTTTATTATTTTACATATTGTTTTGGTTTATCTTTAATCATTGATTGGGGTGGTTTATTTGGAAGAAGTACTGCTTGTCAGGTCTAACTTTCCTCATCTTGCCTGGCCATGGATCTTGGGGGTGTAGCTGCTGGTTAGGAAGAGTGAGTCGGCCGTTACAAGGTGATCTAGTAAATCATGACTATTTTAACTGCTCATGAGTGAATTATACAAAGGAGTGCCCTCCATCTTGGAAATGTTAAACAATACACCACTGGGAGGGTTATCTAGGACAATACCTTCATTGTACCTGGCTTTGCACCTGTTAGAAGGGTAAAAAGTTGAAGCTGAAGAGTCTATACCAATATACTGGCAATCTCAACTTCAAATGATATTCATTTTCTATTTTTGGTGTTAGTGATTAACCATTCCAAAGGCTATATATTAAAATGTAGCTGACCTACCGCAGTTTTGTAAAGTGAAAGTATTACAAAAGTGTTACAGGAGTGGAAGTCAAGTTACCTGATTAGGGCATTGTGTGATCACATCAACATATTTACCATTCAGAGCAATTACTTTTCACCAGAAAAATGTACTGTATGGTATAACAATATGAAAGGGTATTTTTCACCAGAAAAATGTACTACATGGTATAATAATATGAAAGGGTATCCAGGGAAATCAAGAACCTTTTCCTTAGTAAATTATGACAAAAACAAGATGAATGTAAAAGCTTAATAAGATATCAATGCCTAGACCACAAACAAATGAACCATCATAAAAGTAACTACATAGCTCCATTAATAACCATAGCAATATACCTTATATGGACATTCCTGACTGCATGACAGAATCATGGATAGCTCAGAATGTCCTCTTCCAAAAAGTCATATTATTTCCTTTACCATATAGTGAAAGACCAGATTTAATGCCTCTAGGTGTCTATTGAAATGTAGTTTTTATGTACTTTGTCATGATTGTTGAGATAATGCTCATGAAAAAATTGTTATGCAAAACACAGAAAAGAGAATTGATTGATTAACTAATTGGCAAGTTGCTGATTGTACATTTTCAGCGTTAAAAGAGCTATTCCTGTTGTGAACTACATGTCTACCTGCAAAAGAAACCAATGTGGGATTCAGGTGAACTGATTTCCCAGATATTTTTCTGGATATGATGTATCTTTCTTTGCCCCGTTTTGTTTTTCTTAAAAAGTGTTTTACCTTGGTGTGTAGCTTGGCCAGTTGCTTCTCATCCAGATTTGTCTGCTTGTAGACCCTCGTCTTATAGCGGAACTGGAAAAGAAATCACAAACTGAGTCTTACATAAACAAAATATCGTAGCATCAGATTTGTAAGGTCTACAATTTGACTTTTTTATATAATTAAATCTTAATGAAATCTGAATCAGAGACTGAGCAGCTTATTTGGGTACTGAGAAAAAAAATCTGATTTATAGCTGGGGACATGGCCTTACTGATGAGTTTCTCAAAATGTTCCTCAAAGTTTTGTTATTGTCTTGTGGCCTGTTCTGCACAATATTCATTTAACATTCACCTGTTCATATTCTGAAACTGCCTATTCCAATTCAGGGTTACAAAGGGTCAGTGCCTCCTTCAGCAGCTTCTAGCACAAGGCAATAACTAACACCAGATGTGGTGTCAGTGCATTACAGAACATACTCACAGAAGGCACATTTATTGGCAGTGACTAGGCCAACATTTAAACCCAGGGCTTCGGAGGTGTGAGTAGTAGTTCTAACCTCTGCACCAGCAAGCTCCTCCTTTATTCAATAGTTGTTCTTGAATCCTACACTTTAAAATAAAAGTCTTCTGTACACTCTGTGATTGGGAACTAGTAGTCATTCTATATGGATCTTAAGTGAGCTTTAAGGGGTGCAGCATACATTAACATCTCCATTATATGAGGCTAAATGTAGCATTTGTGCTCTGTGTTTTATTGTTTAAGAACAATAGGAACATCAGACAAGATCTTTGATAATGTTAGGTTTTCGAATTAGCACTTAGGTATTTCTTTCAGAAATGTCCCTGTGTTTCAGGAGTTTGAAAATTTTTATCACAAAGTATTTTAGCCTTTTCATCTCCAGTCATAATTTGAAACAGTTTTATATTCTAATATTAAACATCTAAGGATAGAGCCAAAATTCTAAACCACACTTTCATTTTTATACTCAGTTTGATCAGATTCTTTAATGACAACAATGTAGATATAGCAAAAAATTGAGCCAGTGGCAACTGGATGGTCTTTTGGCATTTGAACCCCTGCAGTTTAACTGGAGTTTACTTACTTACTTTTTTTTTTTTTTCTTTATTTTGCCTTATACAATTTCTTGTATTAGGAATTTGATAGTTTTCGCATACCCCTTGGGGTCAGAGCGCAGGGTCAGCCATTGTACAGCGCCCCTGGAGCAATTGAAGGTTAAGGGCCTTGCTCAAGGGCCCAGCAGAGTAGGATCTCTTTTGGCAGTGACGGGGATTCGAACAGGCAACCTTCGGGATACCAGCGGGATACTTACTTACTTACTTACTTACTTACTTACTTACTTACTTACTTACCTATTTTTTTTTTTTTAATTGTGTTATTTTTTTTTATTGTATTTATTTTATTTATTAATTTTTTTGCATTTTCTGTGCTCCCGTCCATCTCATCCTATCATACTTATCTTTAGAGAATTAGAATACATTATACTGTATATTAGAACTCTAGTTTAGTACTAATTTTATATCTGTTATGCAAGCTCATATTGATTTATTTTTCATAATGAGTTCATTATTATTCATGCCTAATTTAACTTGTTTAACTTTTCTTATCACTGTTTCATTGACTTCTTGTAAAGCACTTAGAACTACATTTAGTGTATAAAATGTGCTATACAAGTAAATGTTGTTCTTCAATTGAATGGCAGTCCAACACTAAGCCATGGCCTAATCTTTCCAAAATCAAATGTGTCAAATCCTGATAATCAGTGCTGTCCCTAGATCTCTAAGATATGACACCAGGTACCTTGATGGAAGGGTACACTGAAAAATCACTCATGACCAAACTCCAGCCATTCAGTTTATCAGATTCTACAATTATGTCCTTTACAGATGAAACCAAGAAAACAACCCTTTTCTTACCCAGGCAGTATGCCCCTTTCAGAACCCCACTTAATCCAATTACTATAGTCAATGCAGTGGTGCCTATACTGTCAGCAAAGAACACAAGATAGGAATTACGTAGTCATCCATAATATACACTTACATTCATCTATGTCTCTAAAAATGGGTTATGGTAAATTAAATGAGCATCTTGCATAGAAATGTATTATTTTAAGGTGAAAAAATGGAAACACTGTTTTGTTGTGATTTAAGTTTTGTTCTCTTCACCATGCCTGAATCCAGATCTAATTGTGAGCAAGAAATTTAATGTACCCTTGAAGGTTTGGCACATAAGGCAGCATAGGACAGGCTGAGCAACAGCACAGAAACGAAATCAAATGCAATCATGGGAGACAAAGGAACAGTACACACCAGCAAGTACTGTACCAGATATATAAACAGAATTGCATTGAATTTCTTTACCTTTTCAATTTTGAATGACAAGTCTTAATGCAACTCTAGAGCAAATTTACTATCAATGAATAATCTCCATTAATAATTTCATTACACATTTTAAAAATGAAATTATTTTCTGCTTGTGCTGTTCAAATGCTTTTACACTAAAAACAACTCCAGTTGTTTTGAAAGGAGCTAAATAACGATTTTAGCAAAGGCATTTTCTCTAAAATAAATATATTTAATGGAGCTTTAATATGGCAGTACTAACAAATGCAGGCAATTCTCAGTAGCATTTGCAGTCCAATTAGCACCAGAAAAGGATGACACACAACCATAATTCAGCCAGCGCAAAAAGTTTCCATTTTGTGATATCTCCAAAGACAAACACAACTAATCTGGTCTGTGTGGTTGGTTGAAGGAAAGAAGTAGTTCAGGGATTTTTTAAATCTGGGAATCCTCAGAAATTAGCTTTTTAGCTTGGTTGTATTTTTTACTGCTCCTAGGCATGGCTGATGAGTATAAATTCATTATTTCATTATGTGTACCAGCCACTGAACTGAGTTAGAAAATCCATCGATCTTTTTAACCTACTTATCCATGGATGGTTAGCAGAGCAGCTGGAGCCTACAATTATTTGGTGGAAAGCAGGAACAACACTGGATAGGGTAGCAGCATGGTGCACACACACATATTTGTACATACATATTAGGGCCAATTTAGCAGTGGCAATCCACCTAACCTGCATGTTTTTGGTATGTGGGAGAAAACCAGAGAATACAGAGGAAATCCACACCGACGCAGGGAGAACAGTCAGATGTAGGGAGCATGTGAGACATTGGGCCAGGTCCCATTATTGCATTGCAGCAGTGCTACTACTATGCCACTGTCGTGCCCCAAGTTGGAGTATTTCTCCTCACATGTTTTATCCATCTGTGCTTGGGAAGATGTGCCATTTCCAGGCTGGCCATTAACTTGGATAAGTACACAGCACACAACATTAAGACTAGTTTAATTAAGACCACTGACAGAAGTCATATCCTTGTCAGTCTCAGCTATAGTAGGTAGTGAAACTTCTGAGTTATCCGAAATCATCAGCTGTTGTGTGTAGCTTTTGCATTCAGAAGTGTGCAAAGAAGGAAAGAGGAAATTGTTGTTTACAAAACATAGCTCAGCAGCAGGCATTTGCAGGCTGACATCAATGTCCGCTAACTTGAAAAATTAGGAAATCACTTTAGAAATTGATCAAAATGACCGCCCATTTTCTACAGTCATCTTGTAATGACAGCATAGATGACAGCTGCTGTAAGTCAGTACAGTCACTCCTGGACAGAACTGGTTTTCTATAACAGGCATTTAAGCATTACTCCTGGCAACTATTACGGCAAGCACAAATGGGCAGGCATGTACAGTAACTGGACAATGGTTAGACCATCATTGATGAAAATCTCTATTTTTATCTTAGACTACTCAATTTAATTCACTTTATTTTTGGATAGCGCTCTCCACTGAGTGCAGTGTCAGAGTGCTTTAACAAGTTTCGAGGAAAAATGTAATTACCACTTTACAAATTACTAATTACATGCTGCATAAACAAACATGCACATTTGTTTAAACGGAAAAAAAGCATTCCCAAAATGATTAAAATACAGACAACAAAATATAGAGCAAAAAAATAGTCAACCTATAATTTATTTTTCAAATTTCTAATGCAGCAAATTAGTAAAACACAAAATAAAAAAAACTTTGGTATCAATGGGACAAGGTTAAAAAAACAGGCCTCTAGTGCTAATGCATACTCAAGTCACTACACAAAAATCAATGTCCTCAACCAACTTACAGTGGAGCTGACTATACATTATGGGTGTCTCTGCTTAGAAATTTGCACAAGGTGACAAAAAATCTAGTAATATTTCCTATAATGGTAGCAGTGGGACTTGGGCTTCTAGATTACATAGTAGCCTTCTCTGTCACTACACAATTGCCAATCAGGTTTGTAACTACAAAGATGCTACTTTTCAAAGTAGAAGGTTCTATTTCTCTCTCTTTCTCTCATCCTCCATTACACTTGCTCCTCACATGATACTCAGCCCTCTGGTGGAACAATTCCATTTCACTGCACAATGTATTTCTGCTTAGGAATTCACTCAGTATTATTTGTTCCTCTCAGTCATGCAGCAGCAGTGCATATCTAACACAAGGCCTTTGGATTGGAAAGCAGCCGTCACTGCGCTGCACCAAAGGAGTTGGCTTACTGACTTGGAAGCCTTGCCTTTGTAGCCAGCCTCTATGTGTGCTGCTTGGAAATTGGTTTATATATTTCACTTCTGTTGATGCAAAGTTTTTTCCAGATTAGAAATAGAAGAACTTATGTTAAGCAAATTTTCTTACTATTAAAGTGTATGTAAATGGAATGCTTCAACAAAAATTGCTTGACACAAACTAGATATTATAATGGTAGCTCTATTAGTGCATACTGTTTTTTTTTGCTTAAGTGTTAATCAGTTCTTCTAGTGCTCACATTTAAAAATTGATATTATAATAATGTTAAAACGTTTTCCATCCTCCGTAATTTCCTGGTACCTAAACATTAATAGTTCTCTTTTTCCAGTCTTCACATGCTTTATTGACATGTAAATTTGAATATTTGATAATATTTTGCCCCATGTTGGAATATCCAGGTGGAAGTTCAAGTCGTTTTAAATATATCGCAACAACCAATCAGCTGACATCCTCAGTGAAATGATTACTTTAATATTTCACTGACAAAATATGTGTGTCCATCTCTCTTCAAAAGTACAACAATTATACCTGTGTCTAAGAAAACAAATTGAACTGTTGCATGCTTATAAACCAGGGGTACTCACTCTGTTTGTGATGAAGTGCTTTGAGAGGCTAGAATATATTATTATATATAGAATACATATTCCGCATATTCTAGCCCAGGATTTAACACTATTTTACCATCAAAGCTAGCCTTTAAACTCCTATAGAACAGAATTTGGGACCTTTTAACCAACTGATCTCAGCATGTGCAGATTGGCAGTTTTATATCCTATATGCTTACCATCAATAAAGGCATTACAAAGGGTACTATCTATCTATTGTGATGGATGGCTGGCAGCTCAACCCTGTCAGGACGCCTTGAGGATGGAAGGATAGGGGGTGGCAGCTACTTTAGTACAGTGCCTCCCCCAAAACGCTAAATGGCAGCTCCCCTGAAATGTAACGGTGCATCAGATTCCCGCAGGGCATCCTGGGAATTGGTGTGCAGTTTCTCAGCCCTGTTGAGTACCGTGGGTGCCACCAGGAGGAACTGTGAAAGGACCAAAGAAGCTATGCCTCATCCATAGCCCGGAAGTACTCACGAGTCATGAGGACGGAAGCTCAGAAAGTACTTCCAGGCTGAAGAAAAGCCAGTACTCCATCTGACCTGGAAGTGCTAGCAAGTCACGTGGACGGAAGGGCAGAAGCACTTTTGGGTCAAGGGCTATATAAAGGACAGCTGGAGACCCAGCAAGCGAGCCAGATTTGGGTGGAGGTGGACAAAGCTTTTTGGGAGGTATGGAGCAGAGAACTGTATTTATTTTTATAGTGATTAGTGATTTATTTGCCTGTTTAGTGTGGATGTGGTGTTAGGAGGCACTATTCCTAGAAGAAAAATAATTAAAAGTCTTCTTGGTGCTTTTATCCCGTGTCCTGTGTGTCTGTCTGTTGGGTTTAAAGGGGCAACAGCAACCTCTAGCGTTCACACTATCTATCTATCTATCTATCTATCTATCTATCTATCTATCTATCTATCTATCTATCTATCTATCTATCTATCTATCTATCTATCTATCTATCTATCTATCTATCTATCTATCTATCACAGTAAGCCCCCTACTCTTTGTTCACCGATAAATGCATGGCCAAACACAGTTCCAACTCCATTATTAAATTTTGTGATGACATCACCTTCAAAGTCCTGATCCCTAACAAATATGAGGCAGCATACATAGTAGAGATTTACCTGCTGACTCAGTGGTTCCAGGACAAAAAGGTAATCTTTAATGTCAGCAATTCAAAGGAGGACTTTAATAAGCAGCAGGCTTAACAAACACTTATTTGTATTGAAGGTAGGGGTATGCGATACTGGCAAAAAATTATATCTCGATATTTTCTGGGACTTTGATGAGAACGATAACTAGATGATATATTGCATCTTTTACAAACATCTTTGTAAAAGTCTTATTGGCTTATCTTGGACTTATTAATAGGATATTATTTTATATCTTAATAATGAGATTAATGGAAGAAACAGTTAGAGAAAACAGGTCTAATTTACTTACTTAAAACTATAAAATAACACAAACACATTCAATTAATTCACCAGTCAAAGTATTACTGAGATCAAACAGTACAAGCATGAGTAAACCATTTCAAACTGGCCTGCAGGATTTACATAAAAATTGCACTAAGACCAACAAACCTATGACAGTGAGAGCATTTTAAACAGATACTTATCCTTAATGTAAACAAGGTATGAATCCAAAGGCAATAAAATACTCATCATAACTGAACTTCAGGGCATGGACATTACTGTCCATTACTGTCTGGATTAAGATAAACTGCTCTGCTGTAAGATGAATTGTGCAGCATACATACAAGAACAAAAATCTAACATACTACACTATAGTGTAAAAATACAAAGTTATGTCAAATTTGCATTTGTAAACATGTTCTGTCATATATTGCAGAAAGATAAATACAAATTTAAACCTATAACATTTTTAAACAAATTATTAACTTCAAGTTCTGTCCAATTTTCCACAAACAAATCAGAAGGAAACTGAGGAAACTTCAAGTTGTGTGACAGAAACACTAGTCTGTCCACAGCATCTGGCTTCACAGCAACAGAGTTACATGTTAGAACATTTCCTCTGGTGCTGAAAGCCCTCTCAGAAAGCCTGCTTGAGGCGGGGATGCACAGGTACTTTTTTGCAAGTTTCCCCAATTTGGGGAAATGTATTTCTTGTGTTTTCCACAACTCAAGTGGCTTTCCACTTCAAGGGGCTGTCCACTTCAGGTATGATCAAGTAGCTCTTGATCTCTTTTTCAGTGGCAGCGTGCAGAGACTCACCTTCTCTGAATTCCTGCGTTTTTTTTTAAATAGCTGCCAAAAGACTTTTTTCTTTTTAGCTCCCTCCTTTGTGTCATTACCAGCTCCAACTTCTGTAGCCATAGGGGCGGAATGGAGCAGGGCAAGGAGGCGAGGATCTGTGCAAGTGTCTTACATAATTAAAGAAAAAAATGTGCTTTGAAATCATGGACCCCCCCAATAAAAATGGCTTCTAAAAATCAAACATGCCTGATAGGCATGTGCTTCTAACGGAAATAAAAATTATCCATTCAAATGAATTATGTAATTCGTTCAAATGGTTCAATAATTTGTCTGAACATTTTTTTTCTTCCTGACACCTATACACTGTACTAGATCAATTTCACTTAAACTGCTTACCAATGGTGATATGAAGCCTATGTCCAAAACAAGCTTTTTCTATTTGTTAATCAATAGTACACTAACAATGTTAGACCCACTGTCTGTTGCCATGCAAACATGGTGTTCTTGCAGCCACCATGGTGTCAGCACATCTTTCAGATCTTGTACAATTGATGTACAAGGTCTGCATTTTATAGAGGAGCCCAAATTAACCAAATTTACAATTTATTGCCTCTTGTTTGACTTTGATTTTGCCTCTCATCTGGGTTATCTTAAAGACAGACCTCAGTATGTGCGTCTTGGGAACTGCACGTCTGACATTGTGGTCAGCAACACAGGAGCGCCACAAGGGACTGTACTTTCTCCGGTCCTGTTCAGCCTATATACATCGGACTTCCAATACAACTCGGAGTCCTGCCATGTGCAAAAGTTCGCTGATGACACTGCTATCGTGGGCTGTATCAGGAATGGGCTGGAGGAGGAATATAGGGACCTAATCAATGACTTTGTTAAATGGTCCGAATCAAACCACCTACACCTGAACACCAGCAAAACCATTGAGCTGGTGGTGGATTTTAGGAGGCCCAGACCCCTCATAGACCCAGTGATCATCAAAGGTGACTGTGTGCAGATGGTGCAGACCTATAAATATCTGGGAGTGCAGCTGGATGATAAATTAGACTGGACTGCCAATACTGATGCGCTGTGCAAGAAAGGACAAAGCCGGTTATACTTCCTTAGAAGGCTGGCTTCCTTCAACATCTGCAATAAGATGCTGCAGATGTTCTATCAAACAGTTGTGGCGAGCGCCCTCTTCTACGCAGTGGTGTGCTGGGGAGGCAGCATTAAGAGGAAAGACGCCTCACGCCTGGACAAACTGGTGAGGAAGGCAGGCTCTATTGTTGGCATGGAGCTGGACAGTTTAACATCTGTGGCAGAGCGAAGGGCGCTCAGCAGGCTCCTATCAATTATGGAGAATCCACTGCATCCACTAAATAATGTCATCTCCAGAAAGAAGAGCAGCTTCAGCGACAGACTGCTGTCACTGTCCTGCTCCACAGACAGATTGAGGAGATCGTTCCTCCCCCAAACTATGCGACTCTTTAATTCCACCAGGGGGGGTAAACGTTAATATTTAACATTATACATAGTTATTGTCTGTTTTTTTTCACCTGTATTATTATCATTCTTTAATTTAATATTATTTATTGTATCAGTATGCTGCTGCTGAAGAATGTGAATTTCCCATCGGGATTAATAAAGTATCTATCTATCTATCTATCTATCTATCTATCTATCTATCTATCTATCTATCTATCTATCTATCTATCTATCTATCTATCTATCTATCTATCTATCTATCTATCTATCTATCTATCTATCTATCTATCTAAGATCACTATGGTTTATTTTTATTTTCTTTTGTTTTGTCCTTTTGCCACTCTTCCTGGTTTACTCACAAATTCAGCTCTCCTGTTTATCCTGGTGAGTCAGGACAATAGATTGGATCATAATGTCTGACCCCGAGATGAGGCATATTTTTAGAGACATGAGAGATATGCAGGGGGAAATGAAAACCCTAAAGAGACAAGTAGGGGAACTGCAGGCATCTGTGGAACAACTAGTGGGGGCGGTGAATCAGTTAATATTGACGGTTAATACCTTGGCAAATCAGACTCCTGGTTTAGGTTGCAGCCACCAACATGAGCTTCAAATTCCACATCCGATTTGCTTTTTAGGAGGCCCTACTGAATTTCAATGTTGCATGGTCTTTAAAGCCTAAAACATATCTGGACGATTGGACACATATATTGTTCATAATATCACTGCTGGACAAGAAAACTCTTCAATGGGCTTCCGTTATGTATGATACTAACAATCAGTGCTATTTTTCTTTGCCCTTATTTATGCAGGAATTTGGGAAAATGTTCATTATACCAGTTCAGATGGATGTGTCCAGAGGATTCGTCTTCGACAGGGGGTGATATCATGATTTAGGCTGTAATCTGATACTTTGTAGCCTGTTTCTTTAAGAGAAGCCATTTGCATACTATTGTCAAGGTCATCTCTAGGGATGGGGTCTCCCAGGTCATAACCTTGACTTGATCAACAACCTGTATAAAAGCACAACTTTTCGCTAGCACCTTATCCAATTTGCAGATAAAATTCCTTACTTTCATTTTGATATTGTGTGCTTTTTTTCTAGTATTGCCTGGTTATGACTTATTGCCTGTTATTTGACTTTGATTTTGCCTCTCGTCTGGGTTTCGGTCTGGGTTGCTATGGTTTATTTTCATTTTCTTTTGTTTTGGCCTTTTGCCGCTTCTCCCAGTTTACTCACAAATTCAGCACTCCTGTTTTCCTGCTGAGTCAGGATACTTGTGCAATGATGTTTTCTGTGTGGTCTTCTGGGAAGGAGGATGTCTGCAAATAGCAGCTTTGCAGTTGCCAGGTTTTGTCAATGAAATGCACTGTCATGTAGACATATGGCTCAGATGTTCAGCTTGACCATAAATATGCTGGTGTGGCAAAATGTGAAACATTCTGCAGTTTAATCGTCAGTTTGGCAACATGAATTATACAATTTAGGCAAAGCTGTTTGACTGAAATATTTATAACCAGGCATGTGGATCTTGCCTGGTCTGTATCTGGGTCAAAAGTATTCAACTGTTGTTTGAAATTATCCCTCTCAACTGCTTGAATTGGCACCTTATTTTGTGTGCTGTAATTGGTGATGGCATTTATTATGTCATGCCATCTGTTGATTTTCTTGTCAGACAGCACTTTTTGCAGAATGATTCTGCTAAAGTTTGTTTTTGTGCTTGTACCTTGGGTGATTTAGACCTGTCATGGACAGCTGACTCCTGAAGTGTTTTGTATTCTTCATATTCTGTGTGGTGGTTAGTACTCAGATGGTGAAACAAGTTAGTTGTCGAGCTGTCTTTAATGGCAGCCAATTTCCAACATAATTTGAAGATCGCTGTCTTTTGAGTAACATCTGTCTTTTCAAAGCTAAATCACCTCCATACGAGATCCATTCATCCATTATCCAACCCGCTATATTCTAACTACAGGGTCATGGGGGTCTGCTGGAGCCAATCCCAGTAAACACAGGGAGGAAGGCAGGAGACAAATCCCGGGCTAGCCCACCACAGGACACACACACACACTAGGGATAATTTAGGATCACTAATGCACCTAACCTGCATGTCTTTGGACTGTGGGAGGAAATCGGAGCACTTGGAGGAAACCAATGCAGACACGGGGAAAACATGCAAACTCCATGCAGGGAGGACCCGGGAAGTGAACCCAGATCTCCTAACTGCAAGGCAGAAGCGCTACCATTGTGCCACCGTGCTGCCCCATATGAGATCCATGTCTTGTAATTTAATCTAATGACATAGTTGTAGGCTGTTTTATCCCCTGGTGCTGTTTGCTCACTCATTTTTAAGTATCTACGATAGCTTAACTTGTGGTGCCTTGACTGTGCACACCTATGCGCTCGCTTTACACACATGCAATATCCTGTTAGGTTCAATGATTAGTGAATGCATGGACTCTCAGGACGTGTTTTTTCAAAGAGAGTGACATACTCGATTATTTCAGCTTGCACATCCTTAAAACAACAATTAAGATATTATCAAAGACGATACATATCGCACACTCCTAAATGGGGATGCTGTTGAGAGGTTGAGCAGCTTTAAATTTCTTATCACAAAGCTTCACCAGAGCCTCTGCTTCCTCAAATATCAAAGGAAAGCTTGCATTTTTCTATTTGTTCTCTCTCACTTCTACAGGTGCACATAGAGTTCACCCTCTTTAGTTGCATTCTATCCTGGTAAGGCACTGCTTACCTCAAGATTATAAAGGATAGAGAGGGAGGCACAGAATATTGCTAGCACCTAGCTGCCTTCTGTTCAGGACATATACTGTACGACATTTGCTGTTGTAGAAAGGCAAGTACTGTTAAAGATCTCAGTCATCCTGTACAGTTGCTTTTTCTCACTTAATAAAAAAAAATTGTAACATGATATACTGTATACATAAACAAATATATCCATCCATCCCATCCATCCATCCTCTTCCGCTTATCCAAGATCGGGTCATGGGAGCAGCAGCTTAAGCAGAGATCCCCAGACTTCCCTCTCCCCGGCCACTTCTACTAGCTCTTCCTGGGGAATTCCGAGGCGTTCCCAGGCCAGCCGAGAAACATAGTCCCTCCAGCGTGTCCTGGGCCTTCCCTGGGGCCTCCTCCCCGTTAGACGTGCCCAGAACACCTCACCAAGGAGGCGTCCAGGAGGCATCCTGATCAGATGCCCGAGCCACCTCATCTGACTCCTCTCAATGCGGAGGAGCAGTGGCTCTACTCTGAGCTCCTCCCGGATGACCAAGCTTCTCACCCTATCTTTAAGGGAAAGCCCAGACAAAGTGCGGAGAAAACTCATTTCAGCCGCTTGTATTTGCAATCTTGTTCTTTCAGTTACTACCCATAGCTCATGACCATAGGTGAGGGTAGGAACGTAGATTGACTGGTAAATTGAGAGCTTTGCCTTTCAGCTCAGCTCCTTTTTCACCACGACAGACCGATGCAGAGCCCGCACCACTCCGGAGGCCACACCGATCCACCTGTCGATCTCCCGCTCTATTCTTCCCTCACTTTTGAACAAGACCCCAAGATACCTGAACTCCTCCACTTGGGGCAGGACCTCACTCCCAATCCTGAGAGGGCACTGCACCCTTTTCCGGCTGAGAATCATGTTCTTGGATTTGGAGGTGCTGATTCCCATCCCAGCTGTTTCACACTCGGGTGCGAACCGATCCAAAGAGAGCTGTAGATCACAGCCTGATGAAGCAAACAGGACAACATCATCTGCAAAAAGCAGTGACCCAATCCTGAGCCCACCAAACCGGAAAATTCTGTCCAGAAAAGTTATGAACAGAATCGAGGACAGAGGGCAGCCCTGGCAGTGTCCAATTCTCACCGGAAACAGGTTTGATTTACTGCCCCCTTTAAGAAGGAGGACCGGAGGGTGTGTTCCAACTACAGAGGGACCACACTACTCAGCCTCGCTGGAAAAGTCTATTCGGGGGTCCTGGAGAGGAGGGTCCATCAGATAGTCGAACCTCGGATTCAGGAGAATCGTGGTTTTTGTCCTAGTTGTGGAACAGCTCTACACCCTTGCACCCTATATATGCATCTCGTGTCACACACATGCACATGGGAGGCAGCTAAAGGGCTTGTGTAAGGGCAATTCCAAGTCAGACCGGAATGTGGCAGAGTGCACTGATTCTTTTTCTCGCCTTCCTGCAGATCATCCACGGGAGATTCCACCTGGCCCCGTTGATGTCACTTCTGGGTTCGAGCCTATGGAGGAAGACCTTGTCAGCTCCGGCCCCTTTGATGTCACTTCCGGGCTCAAGCCTATGGCTGAAGACCCTTATGAGCCCGACCCCACTGACTTCACTTCCTATCTTCCCCTTAAAAAGCCTCCACCTTTTCTTTATTCCTTCAGTTCTGTTTTGGACTTGGTTTTGTGCACATCAGTGCTGTATAACATTTTGCGACTTTGCAGCCAGGATACCAAATATATGAGTGGCTGCCCCAAACCTTGATATGACTCTGTGTAGAGTTTCTAACGATATATATATAGTATATACTACATGCCATGCACACTTTTGTGTATGTGTATCTGTCTTAGTTGGTACTGTATTATTCTCAACTGTTCTTAAGAGACATGCAAGTAAGAATTTCATTGTACTTGTATTTGGTGTGGCCTCCATCTGCTTGTATGTCACCTCATCGCACTCATATATGGAGTAATAACAAAAAATGCACCTTTGCAGTGCCCTTAATGATAATTCAATCATACAGAAAAATACAAAAAAACTAATTATAAACTGTGTATACAGATTGAGACAATTCACTTAATAAGAACATCACATAATTAAAAATAAATCATTCTGAAAGGAGAATAGGAAATTTGATAATATAATATATCTTTCAAACCATCTATGCATCCACTTGCTGTTAATCTTTTTTTTTTTGGTCAAAATTGGAAAAAAAATGCACAGATAAGTTGGAAATTGAATAGCTTGAAATTACTTGGCACAAATAATACATTGTTCTGTATGTGGAATCTTTCATAATAAAAAAGAACAAATAATACATTTTATTTTCAGTTAAAATCATAAATGCTAACACTAGCTGACTGGAAATCACAAATTTGCTTTCAGCAGTCATTTCTCACTTCAGTCTTTTATTTGGTACAATGTTAATGTCAGTCTAGTTTTTAAAAATACAGCACATATTTTTATTTACCTCTAGGTAGGGCACCCCCTTTTCAAATGACTGAGGGTACTCGCGTAGTAAACGCTCCTCCTCCAGGAATTTGGCATCTCGTCCATTGGTAGCTGGTTGAAAGAGCCCATAGTTTAGGACATCTTTGAGACTTTCATTCAGTGTGCAAAGAATCTGTTGTTTGGCAGTCCAAATGGTAGCATCTGGATTGAACCGTAGGCATTTCTAGAAGACATAGGAAAAAAGAAGTAGAATGCAATTAAAATAAAAATTGAAGTGCCTGTCTATTTTTCAGATATTTGTGTACTGGCTCCAGTAAGCAAAATATGCAAAAGAAACACATTTTATGTAGGATTCCATTGATTGGTAAAATCATCTTCATTGTTTTGAATTAGTACCTAATAATACTAGCCATTGTCTAGTCTTTCCCAGGAAAGTTGTTTCCTGTACAAGCCATCACCCCATTAATTCCATGATGTGTTCATGAATTCATTTTATAAACTTTCTTTTTCTCAGTTGTTGTTGCAAACTAATTCTGGATGTGATATTACTGTATCACAAAATGCATTTGACAAAGTTGAAATTTCTCATGATTTTAACATTTTAAAATGTGTGAGGATATGTTAAGGTTTTGTCAGTAACACACAGAACAAAAAAAAGTGTCTTTGTTATAAATTATGGCTGTCTCTCCTATTGCAGTATAGACATCATCTTTAGAAGTAATATAAAATGCATTATAATTTGATGCAATAATGCAGGCCAAATGATTTCAAATATGAATTATTTTATGAAAAGTAAAGGTAGCTATTGAAAATCAAAGGGAGATACAGTATGTCATCAAGTTCCAATGTGATTCTTGTCAGAATAATGTGGTTTTGAAGTTGCTTTCATAAAGCTTTTTTGAAAATTTTAGCAATTTTTGGCTTCTTTCCGTTTTGCAGCTTGTTATTTATTTCATTCCCATGATTCCATGTACTAATAATGCATTTATTCTATACAGTAGCCTTTGTACAATTTTGTCACAGTGCAATTGGGTTTACAATGTGCATTATGCATTAGTCATTATATGGAAGCAATTTAGTATAAAGCTGATCTTGCATTCACAGTGTGTCAAAACTTTGATAGGTATAAATGATACAAAAATAAATATTTGTTTCTGAAATATTTTGATTTTACATAACAGATGATTTTTGTTTGAATCAGGCATTGCCAGTTCAGGAAAGTCAATCTGACTAATGGTGTTTTGAAACTAGTTCAAACTAAGTACAAAACTATATCATTTTTTGTGTTATACTTTGTTTTAAGAATTAGTTGAATTCCTTTAACAAGTGATAAAAAACACATGCAACAAAAAAAGAATATATATTCATGACATGCTTAGTCAATAAATGGTCAATATATTTTGAAATTAATTCTAACTGATCACGTCAAGGTATCCACCAAATATGCTGGCATATGCGATATACTGGAAATGATGCTGTACAATACACTGTCAAAATATAATGAGCATAACAATTGTACTACTCAGAGATCAACTGATCTCTCTGACCACATGCTTCATTGGTTTTCAGGTCACTTACATAAGAAAGTGGGTTGTTTCCAGTCCAATTTTATGTAGGCAGTTTCACACTGCATGGACTTACAGCCCTGCATGAAGTGCTAGTGTGAGAGGGGCTTCAGTAAGGTAAGCTTGACTGTGGGAGAAAATCCATTATGATAAAGAAAAATATTTGTCAAAGAGAAGTAGACCAGTGTTTGATATAGAAGGTTACTAGTGAGAGGGTCTGACTGTGCATCCTAGTCTGTGATAAAGAGGCCAGCTTAAACTATAACTGTAACTCAGTGAGAGAACCTATAATGAGAAAAACAGTTTATAGCAGAGAAACATTTTTGATAGAAGCACGTGGTTTTGTTAAATAAACTGTCTTTGAGAGAAAAGCCTACTTGTGAGGTAAAACATAAACATGTATAAGATAAAACGAACATTTATAAGAAATATACACTTTGTGGAGACACTAACAAAACTGGGGGCTGTAAGAGAAATTTTGAAAAAAATAGCTAACTAATGTGTTGGTTAATTACACCAGGAGAACCAGAGACATATCACAAGCTAAGCTTACAACTCATTTTCTTGACTCTTTTCCTTCATTAAAGCATGTTCTTACTAGTTGTCTCTTCCTTCTCTCATAATTCATGGTTTTGTCTTTTCACTACACTCTCTCACATGTTCCTGGTGTTTGTCACGGTTTCTTGCTGCTCCCATTCTTTTTATTTTAATTAAACATATGAATTCTTCCCATTCACAACATTTCCCTAGATCTCCTACTGTTTTCCTCTGTTTCTCCTTTATGTTTATAATAAGCAGCTAATGTTCTGTCCATTTTTTCAACTTGCTAAGGAGGATGTACTGGGTACCAAATTCTCGCTCCCATTTGTCATTTACCACATTCTCTGTGAAGAACATCTAGCTAGCTAGAATCCATCATGCTTTTTCTGCCTCTGAATGTTCTTTGTCAAATATTGCATACAAAATACCCTTAGAAATTCATACCCTTTATTCAATGGCTCACTTCAACTGGTCCACATTACATTCTGCACAGAACATGTTGAGGGCTAGCTCAGACTCTCTGACCTCTTTCTGATTCTTGATTGGTCCATGACGCAATGAGGGGAAGTACATTACCCGGCCAGCTTTAACTTTCTGTCCTGCTTCTGACCCCTTATGTATCCCTATCATATTACTCATAGAGTATGTCATGGAAACTCAAGACTTTTACTCTGGTTTTGTGTTACATTGTTACATTTAATTTATTTGCACTGAACTTAATTTTCACTTTATGTCTTATCTGATCCAGAAAAAGAATTTTGAATTCTTTTTTCCCATTTTGCATCCCATAATTTGTGGCCTCAGCTGCATGGCAAATACAGAGGGCAGTTGCCATGGGAATCAGCTGCTCACGGCAAGTGTGAATGGGTCACTATGGCAACAGTAGCTAAGCTTTAAACTAGGGAGAGTTGAGAGAGAGAGTGAGAGAGAGAAAGAGAGATAGAGAGAGAGAGTACTGTAAAAGGAGCTTAGAGGAAGAGAGAGAACAAGAGGGAGGGAGGGAGAGAGAGAGAGAGAGAGAGAGAGAGAGAGAGAGAGAGAGAGAGAGAGAGAGAGAGAGAGAAAGTGGAGCTTGCTGGGTATATCCACAACTACTATACTCTGTAATTGATTAGTAAAGTTGTAATGTAAGGCACTATACAAGAGGTATATTTAAATAATACAGGGAGACGAAATTAAAGTGTAGGGAAAGTGTAGGAAAAAGATGGAAGAGAAGGGGTAGGAAGTGGTTTACTGAGTTTGAATGAAAACTTTTAGGAAAAGCTTTGAGAAAAAAGATTTATAGAAGTAATACCAATGAGAGAATGGTCCAGAGGATATGGAAAACAAAAAGGAATGTTGCACTGAGGCAGCACACATTGAAAAGGAAGATTGAGGAGCCAGTAACAAGTCTGTAGTGGGCACTGTAAAATTCAGGATAAGACAGATGTCTGCTGATATTATGTGAAACAGGGAGGAGGAACAAGAAGATGATTGGCAGTAGTTATCAGAAAGAATTATAACAGTGAAAATACTGCAGGCAACAAGGGACTCAGTAAAGTTGGATACATTTAAGTTGGATAAGAAAAGAAAAGAAGATCCTCAGATGAGACACAACCATCTGAAACATGGTTTGAGGATGGAAGAATGCTAACAGTGGAGGAGATAAGGCAGCCCTGTCATATAATGGCATCTGAAAGAAGGCATGAAGACTAAGTGAATGAGATGATTTGATCAAAATGTTGAAACTTAAGACTATAAATTGATTGTGGAAGGCATGGATGGATGACAGTAGCACTAATTTTGTAGCGAGGAGACAGAAATTAACAGCTATTTGTGACTGTAGTAGTATCTTCTTCATTAATAAAATGTAAAAAGATGGATATGTATTCCCCTTATTAAAAAAAGACAAAAACTGACCGTCTGTTTGATGTCTGGGATTCCAATTCGAAAGACCATCATACTGAAATGGGTGTCGTCAGAAGAAGGGGCTGTAGAAAGGCTACGATCTCTCAGTCTCCTTCCCCCACCTGGGTTACCTCCCCCAGTTCCAGTGTGTGGATTTTTACTGCTGTGAGCAGAGCTGGGGTTGGGGTTTGAGTTTGATGTGGGGTTTGAAATATGAGGATTAGCCACTCCTCCCCCTCCTCCTCCTGATGTTCTTCCACTAGTTGTTTGGGGTAGCTGTTGACCCCTCCCTGATTGATTGTGTGGCACCTCTTCCTCCTCACTGTCTGACACAGGTCCTTCACCCCCGTCACCCTCTTCCTCTTCGTCTTCCTCAGGGAAGTCAACAAAATTTTTGTGATCCTCATCACTGGACAGTGGGCTTAATGGCATAGTCATTCCGACAGCAGGACAGGTGGTCAGGGACACACATTCCAGAGCATTTGAAAGAGAGCTGAAAAATGAAAAAAAGAGGATTAGAAGAGACTATATAGAGTATGATGTGGAGAGCAAGCTTAAACCAGAAAGAAGAAAATGCAAGCTGGGAGGGGCTTTTTGAGGACATTGAGAATAATGGTACAAATTGTATTTGATTCAAAAATATGTACTACCATTACAAATGTTAGTGAGAAGCATTATTTGCACATTTTCATTGTAAATATAACCTTTCTTTATCTGTTATATATGTTTTCAACAGTTAAACTATTTAAAAAATAATTAAAACATCAAAAAATATCTCCATAGAAAAGCAAACAAAAATCATGGACAGATATGCCAGTGATGCGGATGGACATTTAAAAGTGGGTTAACACTTATTGAATGTTTTGTAAAGAGCTTTGTGATAAGGGTTAGTATGAAAGGCACTCAAGCAGTGGTGGGCAAACTTTTTTGGAGGCAGGCCAAATTGTTAATACTGACACATGCAGTGGGCTGTAAAAAATTTAGATGTGCCTCTTAAACCAAGCAAACTAGCACATGTGTTAATCACATACATTAACTTTAAAAATAGTTTCTCTAAGAAATGATTTAATTATAAAACATTTTATAAAAGCTATTAAGAGCAAACAACAATCAAAGTGTAATTTTATGTTATTTTTCTAGACATAAACATGAACATTATGCGTCTGCACATATGGTAAATTTCAACTGAGATGCTGGATGTGGCAACAATTCATGTATTACAAAGATTTGTATCCGTTGGTACATTTTTATACTTGCTTTTAGAAATTTCATTTGTTAAAAGACCTGCTCACCCCTGAAATCGATGTCATACGCACAGTACGTTTGCCAAGCCTCAGAAACAATTCATGAGTAATGTACAGCCTATAGAAATTCAGCAAAGAAACTTTGGTAAACTTATTTTAGGTTGTCCTGTTTCCCAGGAGCTCAGTTACTTTCATCTGCAAGCCTTCTGTCACATTGTCCACATTAACATAATGAAAAAAATCTGCAAAATTTGTCTCTCAAAAGCCAAAGTCCATCCATCCATCCATTTTCCAACCCGCTGAATCCGAACACAGGGTCATGGGGGTCTGCTGGAACCAATCCCAGCCAACACAGGGCGCAAGGCAGGGAACCAATCCCAGGCAGGGCACCAACCCACCACAGGACACACACACACACACACCCACACACCAAGCACACACTAGGGCCAATTTAGAATCGCCAATCGACCTAACCTGCATGTCTTTGGACTGTGGGAGGAAACCGAAGCACCCGGAGGAAGCCCACGCAGACACAGGGAAAACATGCAAACTCCACGCAGGGAGGAACTGGTAAGCAAACCCGGCTCTCTTTACTGTGAGGCAGCAGCGCTACCACTGCGCCACCGTGCCGCCCACAGCCAAAGTCCTGAAAGCAAAATTCAAATTCACAACAAAGGATGGCAACACGAGCTGCATGTCTAGAAAGTACAGAAATAACCCATTTTGTACAATCTGCTTTTAACCTCCTTCTTTCACATTTGTAAAGGGCACTTTCTATACTGATTTGTGCATAGTGCCGGTGTAATACCCAAGTTTCAATTTTTAGGGTGCTGCTGTCAACAAAATCCATTGCTGATAAAATCACCATGGACATGGATATTCTTTAAAAAATTAACATACAATACAAAGGCAAGCAAACAGCTAAAATCATACAGATTTTCTCCTCTACAGAGCATTCCTGTTCCTATGGTCAAAGCTTCCTTTCTTTGCTTTTTAGATGGCACTTCTTGGCAGTTTACTATGTTTAGAGCATCTCATGAGGGTCAGGATATTAAGATACTTAGGCAAGTAACCCACAGGCCATAGTTTGCCCACCCCTGGGCTAAAGTCAAAAAAGACTAAATGATTCAAAATTATTGAGATATAGCTCATCTTCATATTATCTGCCAAACAAGTTCACTTATATTTAGCAACTGCAGTTTTGCTGAAATTCTGCACTTCCAAGCATGACTAAAAGAGACCAAAACCTCCCCTCCCCCATCGTGACTTTCTGAAGTAGTTGTGATCACAGAGCAGCTGATTAGTGTAAAAATCAATGCAGATACTGGAAGGCAGTGCACAGAGTACATCACAGTCCTCAGTGCAGGCTCTGCATATCTGTATTTTATACAAATGGCAATTTATGGAAAATGAATATTTTTCATAGTCACCAAGTATAGATTTTGTTTTTTCAGGGGTGACAGTATTAATGGGAAAAAAGAAAACAATAAAAAGTAAGTTCCAGTGACCCAAATGAAGACACAGAGAAGGTCCCTGTTCAAACAATAACTAAATACTGATGTACACTAACTATATACAAGCCCGTGCAATTGCAAAACGCATCATCGATTCGGCATTGCTTCACTTCTAGCACATCTTTGCTAAGGTTTCCACTAACTGATAGTAAATGCCAGTGGACTTTCACCTGTTTTAAAAAATATTTTAAGTGCCTTAACTGAATACTGAGAGTCTGAAGCACTAGTGGCCATATTCTAGCTACTTCAGAAAAGTTGTGTAGCCAGTTATACATCCCGGTCTATCTTTTTTTTTTTTTTTAATTTTTGTCGCAGCCTTTTTTCCTTGATAAGTATTGTTTAATTTACATCAAAAAATGTTTGTAAAAAAACATTTTGTGCATAAGTTTCCCTTTTCTGAACCTATTTATTCTAGCTATATGATAGGCCTTTATTTTATTTACAGTACACTGATCCCTCGCTATATCACACTTCGCCTTTCGCGGCTTCACTCCATCGCGGATTTTATATGTAAGCATATTTAAATATATATCGCGGATTTTTTGCTGGTTCGCGGATTTCTGCGGACAATGGGTCTTTTAATTTCTGGTACATGCTTCCTCAGTTGGTTTGCCCAGTTGATTTCATACAAGGGACGCTATTGGCAGATGGCTGAGAAGCTAGATTGCTTACTTTTCTCTCTCTCTTGCGCTGACTTTCTCTGATCCTGACGTATGGGGATTGAGCAGGGGGGCTGTTCGCACACCTAGACGATACGGACGCTCGTCTAAAAATGCTGAAACATTATCTTCACGTTGCTATCTTTTGTGCAGCTGCTTCCTGAAACGACATGCTGCACGGTGCTTCGCATACTTAAAAGATCGAAGGGCACGTACTGATTTTTGACTGAAAAACAAACTCTGTCTCTCTCTATCTCTCTCTCTCTCTCTCTCCCTGCTCCTGACAGAGGGGGTGTGAGCTGCCACCTTCAACAGCTTTGTGCCGCAGTGCTTCGCATACTTAAAAGCCAAACAGCCCTATTGATTTGTTTGCTAGAGATTGTTTTCTCTATCTATGTGGCATTCTGTGCTCCTGACATGCATTCCTTTGAAGAGGAAGATATGTTTGCGTTCTTTTAATTGTGAGACAGAACTGTCATCTCTGTCTTGTCATGGAGCACAGTTTAAACTTTTGAAAAAGAGACAAATGTTTGTTTGCAGTGTTTGAATAAAGTTCCTGTCTCTCTACAACCTCCTGTGTTTCTGCACAAATCTGTGACCCAAACATGACAATATAAAAATAACCATATAAATATATGGTTTCTACTTCACAGATTTTCTTATTTCGCGGGTGGCTCTGGAACGCAACCCCCGCGATGGAGAAGGGATTACTGTAAAGGTGAAAATCCGCGAAGTAGAAACCATATGGTTATTTATATATTGTCATGCTTGGGTCACAGATTTGCACAGAAACACAGGAGGTTGTAGAGAGGCAGGAGCTTTATTCAAACACTGCAAACAAACATTTGTCTCTTTTTCAAAAGTTTAAACTGTGCTCCATGACAAGACAGAGATGACAGTTCCGTCTCACAATTAAAAGAATGCAAACATATCTTCCTCTTCAAAGGAGTGCGCGTCAGGAGCAGATAATGTCAGAGAGCTAGAGAAAAGCAAACAAATCAATAGGGCTGTTTGGCTTTTAAGTATGCGAAGCACCACGGCACAAAGCTGTTGAAGGCGGCAGCTCACACCCCCTCCGTCAGGAGCAGAGAAAGAGAGAGAGAGAGAGAGACAGATAAAAACAAACAACCAAAAATCAATACGTGCCCTTCGTGCTTTTAAGTATGCGAAGCACCGTGCAGCATGTCGCTTCACGAAGCAGCTGCACAGAAGGGAGCAAAGTGAAAATAATCTTTCAGCATTTTTTGACGAGCGTCCGTATTGTCTAGATGTGCGAACAGCTCCCCTGCTCAATCCCCCTACGTCAGGATCAGAGAAAGTCAGCGCAAGAGAGAGAGAGAGAAAAGTAAGTTGGGTAGCTTCTCAGCCATCTGCCAATAGCGTCCCTTGTATGAAATCAACTGGGCAAACCAACTGAGGAAGCATGTACCAGAAATTAAAAGACTCATTGTCCTCAGAAATCCGCGAACCAGCAAAAAATCTGCGATATATATTTAAATATGCTTATATATAAAATCCGCGATAGAGTGAAGCCGCGAAAGGCGAAGCGCGATATAGCGAGAGATTACTGTATAACCTTTCTGAAGTGAATTCCAGTTCAAAGGGTTTTCCAGGTGTATCAGTACAGTACAGCACAAGAATATGCAGTTTACATATCATAGTAGGTCAGAGGCAGGAACTGAATCAACATCTATGTGGTTTACAGTCCAATGATGTAATGATTAGGCCTAACTCCCTTCATAATCAAAATGAGCCTTCCAGAAGTTATCCCCAAAGTCCATAATCCTTTACTGATATGAAGACTCTGCACATTTTAGAACACACAAATTCCTGTACATTTCAAAGAAATAAAGTAGGCATAAACTCAATCACAAAAA
Source organism: Erpetoichthys calabaricus (assembly GCF_900747795.2). Taxonomy (NCBI): domain Eukaryota; kingdom Metazoa; phylum Chordata; class Cladistia; order Polypteriformes; family Polypteridae; genus Erpetoichthys; species Erpetoichthys calabaricus. The sequence continues at coordinate 94,471,647 of NC_041404.2, forward strand.
TTGAGGCCTTAGAACTGACTCAGGTATTAGCACAACAGCTATAGTTTTACAGTGCTGAAACATTAAAAAAGCAAAAATGAGAAGGTGTATGTATAAATAAAATATTCCAAAGATATATCTTTCCAATTTCCCTATATTTATGTTCTTCCCTTACACAAAAATTACAATCAGCCCAAAGTCATTTTCAAGGAACAGCATTGCAACCAAACTTAAAATGCAGATGGAAACAGAACTGACACTAAGGTCCAAAAAAAAAAATCACCTGTAACGGCAAATGACTGCGTTGTGTGAAGTTCACACATTCTCCCTATGTCAGTGTGGGCTTATGATAATGTGTATGATAGTGTGCATGAATGTACCCTTTAAGTGCCATCCCATCTAGCGTTGGTTACTATCTTGTGTCATGAGATGAGAGGACAGGATGGAACCTCTGAAATGGAACATGCTGATTTTAAAAATGGATGACTATATAGAAGGAAAAGCAGTGTATGTTAAAAAGCAAGGTTAAAGCCTTTCAACAAGCAGAATAGTAAAACCCATTTCCAGCTTTTTCTGTCTTTATTCTTCTTGCTCAGGTTTGATGAAAGATTTTTTTTTAGTTTCTGCATCTTATTTTTGATTGATATTCTTTGCCAGAAAAAAACCTACTGCACAAGGTTTAAACCAGGTTAGATGTAACTCTGGTACGCAGTTCATAACCTCAGTCAAGATCATTGATATTTTTCTTCATCTCCCTTCCTAGTATGTTTCCTTTAAAATCTTATTTTAAATTGTACAATTCTTAGTTACAAATTCTTATAAATCAAGTGCTACGTCTTTCACTTTTTTTTCCAACGAAAAAAATCCCCTTCCATCTTACTTACAGATATTACAATTCCCAGTTTCACACATTCACAGAGTCTCAGTCCAGATTACTACCACTGCTTCTCAGAATCATTACAGCTCCCCGTTAGGGTCAGTCTTGACAAAAGTCCCACTCTTACTTTCTCCCAATTGTTTAAATTTGCCAGGCTAAGCAGAATTCAAAAACAGCTCACTGTCATTCTTCCTCCTCATCACTAACTCTCCCAGAAGCGATTGCCTATGGTGAAAGTGTGTCAAGGAATTAGAGCCCCTTTAAATTCCAGTCCTTCTTCAGATGATTCATGTTTCCAACCACAACAGGTCATAAGCAGAATCCTAGTCCAGCCTACTAACCCTATATTCCCAGGTCATATCTCCCAGTTAGGGTCAGTCAAAAGAGCTCTTGTCCAATTCAGTTTAATTTTCAACAGAGTTTCAGGATATGTCTTATTTCAGCTTACTCTTATTTCTGCTTCAGTTCATTTCAAGTTCCCGACTATGTAAGATGTAAATTTGAGTAGTAACCAGTGTCTTGTCAGGTAGAAAAAAACAACACAATTTAAATTCTAGCACAAACTATTGCAAAAAAATTCAAATTTTCTCAGTTAATGAGAAAGTCCAGCTACAATCTAAACGATTTCAGCTGCAACAATGAGCAAATCCTTTCCATTCTGTTATCCAAAATCTATGAATCTTAGGGTTGATCTTTGCCGAAAAAGTCCATGTATCATTGAAGGCCCAGGCGAAAAAACAATAAGAAAATGTGGAGCCTCTGTTTTCATTCATATATCCCTCCAGCTTTCCCTGCTTATTTGCTGCTTCTCTCAGACCAGCTGTGGGAGATCAAAGAGGATGACAGTCTTTGCTCCTTCCTCCTTCACATGCTCTTAGTTCTTAATGATCAGCAACATGTCAATCAAATTCAAGGACAGCCTGACAAGCTGCCAATCATTCAAATGACCTCTAAACTGAGAGACTCACTAGAGATGCTCAAGAGGAGATAGATAGATAGATAGATAGATAGATAGATAGATAGATAGATAGATAGATAGATAGATAGATAGATAGATAGATAGATAGATAGATAGATAGATAGATAGATAGATAGATAGATAGATAGATAGCATTAGAAACTCTTTCATTTTCAAATTCTTTCTTACCACTCAGCTTGAAAGTTTACTCTTTAAGTCTTTCAACATCAGTGCTTTCATTTGTTCCCTTTTTTTCAAAATAATTGAATTTATTCCATTTTCTGCCTCCAGCTAATCTAGTTGAGCCCTCCTCTCTGCTCTCCAAACTCCAAACACACATCTCAATCTCTCTCTGTGGGAATGAAGCAGGGAGAGAGAGAGTGAGAAAGTGAGTGAGAGATAGTGAGAGATTATTTTCAACAGCTCTCCACAGACGAATTAGTTCAGAGCGAAAAGAAACAAACAGCTTAACACTGTGAATGCTGGAAACCTCAGAGAGAGAGAGAAAGAAAGAGGGGGAGAGAGAGAGAAACCCTCTTTTGGTATACTGTACAATTGTTTTGCATAAGACCCACTACATAATTCCTGGGAACAGCAAATGCACTTCATGTCTCTTCATTCAGAAAAATGTGCTGTGGGTGGACAGGGGGAAGTGAAAGGAAAATGAACTCCTCTTGACAGAATCTGCACTACTCTGAAGACTTTTTTTCAACATACAAATCACTAGGTAACCAAGGGTCAGTGTGGCACACCAATATTCATGAAAAAAGACACATCAGTTAATCACACAGGGATCATGTCCACAGAGAAGCTGAAAGAAAAATGAAGAAAAAGTGTAAAGGGAGAGAGAAAAGACAGGGTGTAGGTTGGAGCAGCTCCTATGGGGAGGGTTTAGCCGATGGCTCAGCATTTCTTCGCAAGTGTAAGACAGCACAGCGTCAGCGCTTTCTAACACTTGCATTAGAAAGATGAAATAAAAAGGAAAAAATCATATCCTCTAATATACAAAGGTCACAGGGGACTGTTAGAGGTCGTTTGTCTGCTGACAGTGGTACTAATTGGTAATGCGACTGGCACATTTATAGCACAAATTAAAAGTGATAACTGTCCTAGCTGAGCAAAGAATCAGATGAAATTATTTAAAAAAAGGAGCAAGACCACCACAATCATCCATTTACATTAGATCTTGTCACACTGAAAGTCCAAGTAGTTTAAAACTTTACCCTACTATTGGTTTCCAGTACCCCAATAATGCCAAGGCTCACCATTTTAAACCCAGTTAGGCACAGAATGGGATCATAACATACCATAACATAGTACAGCTCTAATTTAGGAAAATGACAAGAAGTAAACCTGTCCAGCTCCACCTTCAATAAAAAGAGGTCAGGAGCGACTTCGAATGTAAATTGTCTTTCCTCCCCCGTGCTTACATTTCTCCATCTATGTAATCTAGGACAAGCATTCTTCTTGCTAGGTATTTTGGTCATTTTGTCCCCAAGACATTAGTCTGGGATACATCCAAAGAACATATTGCCCTAGTTTCCAGAGTCACTCAGCAGATTGGTGCTCTGGTGCCTCAACAGAAGTGAATCAGTCAGCCTCCTTTCCACAAGGCAACTTAAAGTAAAAGCAACTGCAAGTATAAGAACATCAAGGGCAGACCCTCTTTTGACCTGTATCCCTCACTAGTATGTTTTACAGAAAGAAAGAAAGAAAGAAAGAAAGAAAGAAAGAAAGAAAGAAAGAAAGAAAGAAAGAAAGAAAGAAAGAAAGAAAGAACCTATACAAACTAAGGAGTGCGTTGAGCAAAGTCTAAGTCAGTAAGCTTCAATCACCTTATTGAAAACAGTATGATGATAAATAAAGACATGAAATCTTGTGACACCCAGCAATTTTAAAGTTAAGATTTTGCATCAAATATGTTTTTGTATAGTAACATGGTACTTATCTATTGATAATCTTTTATGATCAATAAATCACTCTGTCAAATAAAGACATTTTCTTGCATTTTTTTTTGGTTTGGAGTGAGACTAATTATTCAGCCACAGTTTAAAACAATCAATATAACATTTTCACATCAAAGCTTGTGCTACTTTAAAATATGGCTGCCTCGCAGATTTCTGGTCTTCACAGACTCTTTAACACTTTACATTCCAGACCTAAACGACATACTTACTGAGAACCCACATATGTCCCTGGTATGTATCTGAGAGCTTATACTAAAGATAGATGTAGATCTGAGGCTTTAGCGATCCCTGCCTCCTTTTTCCTGACTTTGCTCTCCAGTTACACACTGCATTGTAAAGATTAATTAATCTAAAAAATAAAATTATGTCAAAGCACCATTGACCACTTTCTAGCTCAGGTCAATTTTCATTAAGTGTGATATGGATGAAGATTATTATAGTCTTAATTTTCATGCACCTAGGGGTCCGTGGGGATTATGAGCACAAAAGTGTAATTAACCAGTTGCATTGCATGGATAATAGAAGAAAGAGAGTGAAGCAATCTTAGAAAACAAGGATGTGGTGAAGTGAATGAAAGAGTGAAAGATGACCTAGAAGAGGGATGCATAAAACAGACTAGTCTGAGAAGGGAGGAGCAAAAAAAATATGATGGGTGTTTTTATTTTTCATGTGTAGTTTTGCATTTCCAGCTTGAATCACACTGCAAAGACTGATTGATGAACAGTGAGTTTTGCCTCACCTTCTTTTTCCCACCCATGTGATTTCTTGATACCACAGGAAGCTGTGGATGCTGAAGAGGTGAACACGGTGTGACTGCTTCCTGCTCTGCTATGGGACCTGCTTCAGCAGGAACGACTATTTAAGGCAACATAGGGAGCTATGCTGGTTTGATACAGGGGTCTAAGACAAGCTCTTACAACTGATAGGTGTTAATGCAACATCCCGAAGAGCTAAGAAAACACCTCATGTGGGTCAACATTGGCCAACTCCTAACAGGTTTGTTAGACACACTACCAGTGCAAGTGATGAAAGACTAAAGAAACAGAAATACTAATTCAAGTGGGTTGACATCAATGGGTCAACATCAAAGATGCACAACAAAAGAGATGTTTTATTAATATTTAATAAAAAAAATTGATGCCAAGCACAAAGTCCCAAGTCACAGAGGCAGTAGATATCAAGGAGTGGGAGGACACAAGAAAAAATGGGGGCTGGGGTGGTAGCAAAGCAGAGAGAGTTCGACTACAAAATGGTAATTTCAAAGTCTGGACCCTAATCTGCAACATCCAAGCACATCAGAGTCTCAAAAAGACTAACAGAGGAAAGCTTTGGCTTTTTATTAGAAAATGCCACTAAGCAGAAGGGACATGTAGATCAGAAAAAAAAAAACATAGTAGCGATAAAGAAAGTGAATATGAAATGCCACACATGAAGAATAAACTCTCTCATTCTCTGCTCCCTTCCCTTCCCACGCTTTTTGCAACAGCAAGCTGATGATGAGACGGCAAGGGAAGCAATAACTGAGAGAAAGAGTGAGGAGAAACAAATGAATGAAACATAAGCTCTGCTTAAGGTAGTTCACAACTCTCACATTCTTTCTAGACTGTCGATTGCTTAAGCCTCCCTTTTATCTATCTATCTATCTATCTATCTATCTATCTATCTATCTATCTATCTATCTATCTATCTATCTATCTATCTATGAAAGAGAATGAATTCCCAATCCTGTATGCATTTATAATGTAAACCATCATTACAACGCGTTACAGACATTATCTTGTACAGTTCCCAAGCCTTTACATTAACTCGTTCAGTAATGGCAAGGAAAATCGCTCCATAGCCTGTATACATCGTTCTTGTAGTACCGACGCACTATCAGTCTTTCTTTCATTCTCTCTTTTTTAGTGCTCAGGGTCACAATAGGAGGTGACCCCGGCAGTCTTCCAGAGTATGTCCATGTCCCTTCTCCGCTCATCTCTTCTCCCGCTGTTGTCTCTCTCTCTCTCCCCTCACTCTCTCTCCCTTGCTCTATCTCGCTGTATGCTCAATGACAGACAGAAGAAGGACGGTGTCTCCTACCGTGCCAGTCGGCTTCTGGTCCCTGTTTCTGAAAATGGACGGGGCAAGGGAGAAGGAAAGGAAGGTGAAAGGAGAAATAAAAAAAAGAAAAGGAAGAATAAATAACGCGGTCCGTTTCCTCCCGCTCTGCAATCTCTCTCACTGCCTCTCCCTCTCTCTCTCTCTCTCTCTCTCTCCCCCTTCCCTCTCTCTCTCTCTCTCTCTCTCTCTTGCTACTCAGCCAGCCAGGAGCGGCGCTCACCTCTCCACTTCTACATTCATGGCATCAGCTAATTACTACTCTCTCTCTCTCTCTCTCTCTCTCTCCCCAAGTGTGTGTGCGTGTGTGCATGTCTGCATGTGTGACCCAAAATCTTCAGCATCCTCCCTCCCGATATTTTAGCGCTGCGCATCTCGGGAACCCGGAGTCCGCCGGCTTTCAGTTCAAGTGGTAGACCACAGTAATTAACATACTGAATGTTTATTTCATTTTTTCGAAATATAAAAATGTATTAAAAAGGTAAGAGTGTATGCGCGTGAATTCACCGTTAGTACATAGAGCTAAATGCCTGCAGCAAAGGCATGTCGAGTTTCGCAGAGAACACACGGATCTCGTAAAATGGATAAACCAGAAAAATGTTTAAATCTTAAATGTGATCAGTGTGTCTCTGTTTCTCTTATGACATTTTTTCAGGATAACTGAATGTATATATTCCAATGAAGTTTGTTAGTTATTTTTTCTTTTGCCAACATTAACATTTTGTTTTTCATTTAAATATCTACTGATTTATTTATGACCCCATCTTGCAAAAATGGCTACAGAGACACTGTTCAAGATGGATGGATCACAGAGTACTTGCAAAGTGAACATGACATTTCATTTTTCTCATCAGCTAACATTGAGAGAGTGCATTATGCTATTAGTTCATATTTAAATATGTCTATTTACAGAGTATATTTTAAATAAAAAATTCTGTTTATTTTTACAGTTTGCATTATATTTAGGTTTAAGTCTTTATTTTACTTGTAGCAATGTGCCCGTGTAATGCAAATATAAATCACCACATTTCATAGCACATTTAAAATGCTGTTTAATATCTTCTTTATTACTATAGGCTTCAGCATTGCCCATAAATTTAATGTTTATTTTTTATAATAAATTAATATATTTACTTGTACATAGATATGTATATGCATATTCAGTGCCCACTTACACTTACTTAATTATTTCTTTGTAATAGGTTTATCTCCTTGTTCCTACAAATAGCCTGCTCCTTCAAATAGCTAATGATGTGGGTGCATCTCATTATATATACCATGTAGATATGGTCAAAATGCTCTAATGGCCAAACATTACAACAGACAACACGTGTGATATATGTTATTTTTTTACCATACCTTTATTAAATTGCTTTATCCCATTTAAGGACTATAGAATGTCCAAATGGAACTGCACAGTCTTTTGGCCTTGAAACCCCAAAAGATTTATTTTCCCTACACTCCTAACCAGCCAGAGTTGCATATGTTATCAAATCAGATCCTTGACCATTTTAACCATTGGAAACCTAAAATCTAAGGATCTAACGATTTTGCCTTTAGCTTTTTTTACTATATTTAAAGAACTTTGGGCTATACAGTATATGTAAATGTTGGTGTTGTTGGCTCCAACCACATTGGTTCCAGCATCATATAAATCCTGAGATTTTCATGCACTGCAGTGTCCAGAGTTTACAAAAGAGAGACAAGAAAACACCTAGTGAGCAACAGTGCTCAGGAAAAATACCTTGTTAATGAAAGAGTAGAAAGGAGAATGTCCAGATCCATTCATGTTAACAAAAGGGACCTAAATACTCAAATAACTCAGTTTACAAGAGTAGTATTAAGAAAGAAATCTCCGAGTATACAAAATATTTGACCTTCAGCTTGAACTTGAACCTTGTTGGGTTACAGTAGCAGAAGACTGTACTACACAATCAACCAAACACCAAATTATACAATCGAAGATTGAAAATACAGTAAGTCACCTGTTTTGGCAAACATTGATTTCTTCTATAACATGAAGATGATTGGGTCAGAAGCTGGCATAAACAGCATGAGTTCATCCAGTCTTGTGTGAATTTTATAAGATGCTGGTGACAATGTAATTGTGTGGAATGTTTGCACACACATTAGGCCCCTTAATACCATGATGACCATCATTTGAATGACATAGTGTACCTAGGCACTGTTGCTCACCATGTGCATTCTTTTATGACAACAGTTCACCACTTTTCAAACTGATAATTTCAGGAAAGGCATAAAAAAGCACATCACTCCCAAACTAGAACATGACAGTGTCTTTAGTTTACTCCAATAGCCTGCACAATCCCCAAACCTCAATCCCACAGAGCATCTTTGAGAAAAGGTGGATCAGATGACTTACAGTATAGTCATATGAGCAAATGCAAGACCTGAAAGATCACACTAAGGAAGCATGGACTAAAATCATCAAGGAATGTTTCAAGCATTTTTTGGACTACATGACTTGAAGTATTTAGGATGTTCAGAAGGCCTCTTAACCCATTTCTTTGGGTTAATTCGTAGGCCAGCTTCGCTCAGTGTCCGCAATACCGCTTGTACCTGCTGTACATGTTCCTTTCACGTGCTGGAATAGATAATAACATCATCCAGGTAGGCAGCACTGTATGAGTTATGGGGCCGAAGCACTTTGTCCACCAGATGCTGAAAGGTTGCGGGGGCCCCATGTAACCCAAATGGAAGGACACAATACTGCCAATGTCCACTAGGGGTGCTAAACGCAGTCTTCTCCTTTGCAGAATCTGTTGAGGGAACCTGCCACTATCCCTTTGTCATATCGAGGGTGGTCAAGAATTTGGCATGTCCTAGCCATTCGAGGAGGTCATCCACACATGGAATTGGATAAGAATAGAATCGGGAGACCTGGTTAAGCCGACGGTAGTCATTGCAAAACCTCCAACTTCCATCAGGCTTTCCAACCAATACGATAGGACAGGACCAGGGACTATGACTATCCTCTATCACACCTAGTTCCAACATCCGTTTGATCTCCAGCTCCACTTCAGTTGTTTTTGCCTCTGGAAGACGAAACGGACGTTCTCGGACTATTACCCCGGGTTCAGTCACTAAGTCATGTACAACTAGTGAGGTCCACACTGGGTTTTCGTTCACTACCTCAGGAATAGCCGAGATGGCTTCTTCCAGCTCTCGGTGTTGAAGGGTGGTCAAATCAGTACTAAAGTTAAGGTCAGATTTGTGAGTGAAGAGTGAGCGGAGCTGCCTGGAAGAGGGATCGGGATCCCTATCCTTCCACAGTTTCAGCAGGTTCACGTGGTATATCCGCTCGCTCAGTCGATGATTTGGCTGTTTAACCAAATAGTCTATGAGCCCCTTCCTCTCCTTAACCTCACAAGGGCCTTGCCAATGGGCCAGGAGTTTAGAATGGGAGGTTGGAACGAGTACCATGACACGATCACCAGGTCGGAACTCCCGTAGAGATGTGTTGTAACAGCGGGCCTGAGCTGCTTGCGCTTTTTCCAAGTGACTTTTGAGAATAGGCCTAATTTTAGCAAATTTATTGCGTAACTGTGAGATATATTCTAATATGTTTGTGAAAGGGAGGGCATCTTCCTCCCAACCTTCCTTTAGAATGTCTAATATGCCCCTGGGTTGTCGTCCGTACAATAACTCAAATGGTGAGTAGCCGATAGAGGCTTGTGGGACTTCCCAGTATGCAAAAAGAGCAAGGAGGAGGAGCTGATCCCAGTTCCTTCCATCCTCACTGACCACATTCCAACGCATCTGGTTGAACTGCTCCATTAAACCATCGGTTTAAGGATGATACACCGAGGTTTTTAAATGTTTCATTCTCAGTAACTTAGCTGTCTCCCTGAACGTTTCCGATGTAAAGGGCGTCCCTTGATCCGTAAGGATTTCTTTAGGGATGCTGCAATGCGAGAAGACCCCTACTAATTCCCGTGCGATAACCTTAGTAGTAGTTGAGCGCAACGGAACAGTTTCAGGATATCGGGTGGTATAATCCACCAGGACCATTATATATTTATGGCCCCGGGCCGAAGGTTCCATGGGTCCCACTAGATCAACCCTGATACATTCAAACGGAACATCAACTAGAGGTAGAGGAACGAGAGGAGCACGCTGCCTTTATGGAATCTGCCACAGTTGACATTGCGGGCAGGACACACAAAAGTGGTGGACCTCCTCATTGATTCCCGGCCAAAAAAATCTGAGCTTGATACGCTCCGAGGAGATGGCTATGAGCTAGCTCACAGATTTGTCGCTGGTAAGCCCGTCGGACTAGCAACAGGGAGCGCATTTCCCCCTCATGTTCAACCACACAATATAGGAGATCGTTATTTAGCACAAAGTGAGGACCCTGTGGCATAGGATGCTGAGTGCGCTGGCTGTCTATCAGGACGACTGCATTCTTTATAAACTTAAGGGAGTCATCATTCCATTGCTCCCTTTTAAAAGAAGCCAGTGTCTGCCTGAATTGGAAGTGCAGTTGAGAAAGAGGGTCAGAGGCGACCTCAATGGGCGTGGTTTCTGCCTGTACCGCTGCGGTGCCTGGGTTTGATGTATCAGCGCACAACGGCCCTGGGATCTCCACATAAAGGCCGTACTCCGCCCCTCTCCCGGCTGTAAACACAGCATGGAGTCAGCCGAGGACACCTTCGTAGCGTTCATTATTAAGCCCAACGGTTGTTTAGGAAGGTGGAGTGTTACACCGCTTTTACTGTCTAACCAGTCTCTCCCGAGTATCCCCGGGGACGGAGGGTCTTCCATGACAGCTACCATCAGTTTTTTAACCGCCCCATTACAGATGACAAAGCACATGGCGGATTTATACTGACAGACGTCCCCATGTACGCAGGTTATACTGGTCTTCACTCTACGCCATTGTCGCGGCAACAATTGAAATGTTACTGCCTGAATCGAAGAGGGCTGGTGTTTTGATCCCATTTAATAAAACCTCCCCAATATGCTCACAAGCCAGAGGGTTAGTGAGAGCACAGCACCTCGCAGTCTCCGTGCCTCCGCAGACGGCCGCTTCCGGCTAGAATGTTGCCAAGGTTTGCTCCGTGGGGTAGCAACGGGGCATTGAGGTAGGGACACAAGATCGTCCGGGTTCACAGTGGTTTCTTTCTGTTTTCCCTGGGTAGGTCTCCGCCTTTGCAGTTTGTATGATCTCGATTAATGAGACCATATTATTATATCCTTGATTAGCCGACCCCAGGCCGGCTGGGCGAGGTCAGTCGGGAGTGCTTTGAGTAGCAGCGCACACACTACTTGTTCTACTATTTGTCAGATGTTATTTCGTTCAGGCCGTAGCTAAAACACGACTTTAATCCATAATTTCAAGGCTTGGGGAGCCACCAGCATCACTCTCCTTGCCTGCCAACCTGGGGCACTCCCACAATTACTGGGATTGTTTCCCTTTGTGGGGGCTTTGGGAGTGGACCATTCACCCGGGAGCCCATAATCATTTCCGCCTGTGCTTCTTTTTGACCCCGGCCCTATTCCGTAAGCCCTATGTCCACATGCTCAGGGTTTTGTATCAGACCCTTGGGTCGAAGTGCCCCCCTGGTTCCCTCCACCAACACCAACCGACCTCACCATGGGAGCTCGGAAACGATACTCTCCCACCTGTTTTTTGTTGGTTGGATGGTGTGTCCAGGCTCCTCTAAGGGTTCTCTCCCGCTTCTTCAAGGAGACCATCCTGCCGACTACGCCAGTGTGAAAGAAACAGCCGGACACATAATGAAGGTTTGGGGCAGCCACCCGTATAGTTTCCCTAGCTGCAAAAGGCTTTAAAGTAGAGTACAATGTGTACTGGTTAGAGTCCAAAACAGAACTGTTTAAGAATGGAGGATGAGGAGGTTTTATAGCTGGATCACAGGAAATGACGTCCTCGGGGCCAGGACAAGAAGTGACATCCTCAGGGCTGGGACAGGAAGGATTTCTTGTGTTTGGTCTGCAGAGAGAAAAGAGAGAGGTTCAGTGCACCCCACCACCCCCTAGCCTGGCGTGGAATTGTTGTTTCCTGGTCCCTTTGGTTGACTCCCAAGCACACGTGTGTGACTATATATATATGTATTTATAGTGGAAAAACCAGCCCAGATCACAGACAGACATCAAGACACACAGAAGTCCAAAACACACATGTTTATTGTTCTCCCTTTTAGCACACAGCACAGTGTCCCCAAACAGCCACAATTACTCAGTCCTTTCTTTGGCTTTATTCTCTTCTCTTTTCCTTCTCTTCTGCCACCCTCACTCCTCCACTTGCAAGCTCTGTCCTCTGCCTCCTGAGTCTGGCTCTCCGAATAGAGTGAGGCGGCCCCTTTTATGTTGCACCCCACTCCAGGTCCACCCTGATGAACTTTCTGCAGCACTTCCTGGTGTGGCGGAAGTGTTGCATGGGTACCTAGGTGTGCCTAGATTCTTTTCCAGCAGCACTTCCTGGTGTGGTGGAAGTGCTGCAGTCCAGGATTCTGGGATGGTCCAGGTGCCCTCTGGCCATGGCCACAGGCCCAAACAGGGTTGAGCTTCTAAGCTCCAGTCCCATGGCCCCAATGTAAAGCAGGGAGACTGCCCTGTCGTGTTCTGGGGGAGGTATTGTCTCTCTCCCAGACCTTCCATCCTGCAGGCGTCCCGACTAGGCCAGAACTCCATTCGTCCGTCACAATATATATATATATATAGATTGTGAATATATATATATATTTTTAATTAAACTGCAGCCCTAATATATATGAAGATAATGTTGTTGCTGGGGAAATAAGGCCAAGTAGAGCTCACTGGCATATCTCCCTCTAGTTAACCAACAACAGTCATTAAAGCATTATTTCTAGTTATGATGAACTCATACAACAGGACCAAACATTCTATTTGCATAATTACAGGATCCACTACAGCAATTTAATATGTAAAGCCTATTGTTTGCAAAATAACAGTTTTAAGTCGTTTTTGATATTTACCAGATTTACAAGTTTTCAGGAGAGATTTTGGCCCATTCTTCCAAATAGATTGGCTCCAGGGTGTTTGGGTTAGTTGAATTACAGGTGTGCTTCTTCTTGCTAGTACAGAGAATTTTGAGAGATAATTTTTTTGGCAGCCTCTCAATGGTTTTATGTAGCTTCCACTTCTAGATAACTGAACCAAAAATGCCCACTGGAGCTTCCAAAGACATTTATATGTTGTTCTGTACCATTTTCCCAATTAATGTATTTGAACTATTTTACTTCTAACTTTTTTAGAATAGTCCATATCCTTCATTTTAACAACTGTCTTTCAGAATTAGAAGCTTATTAATGATTCCTAAACTGTGGGGTTTTTATAAAAAAAATAAATAAAAAATGTAGCAATTGCCTTAATGATTCACTGGTAAATACCAATTGTAAGACAATGGTGTCTTCACTAGGGTATTGTTTCTTGCCAGTGTAAATTTGTGGTTTGAATATAACATATATATATTGTGCAGCAATCAGACACTCATACACACCCCAAATGTAAGTAAATTCAAACAGGACATCTTTATTTCAAACTATCAGTGCAAAAATCTACTGAACCTAATAAACCTTTCTATGGTTTAGGTCACAGGTAACAGCTGATAAATGAATGAAATCAACAGCAGCAATCTCACAAACGCTGAGTCTCTCACTCCTTCCCACAATAACTCTCCAATAAGGTTATTATTCATGCTGGCTGCCACTTTTTTCCTTTTTCTTTGGTTTTAGACTCTGCCCACCTTCCTTTGTCTTTCTGTTGGTTCTCAGGCCAAAGTCCAAACTTAAAAAGTCAGCATATACAGGTGCTGGTCAAAAAATTAGAATATCATGACAAAGTTGATTTATTTCAGTAATTCCATTCAAAAAGCGAAACTTGTATATTAGATTCATTCATTACACACAGACTGATGTATTTCAAATGTTTATTTCTTTTAATGTTGATGATTATAACTGACAACTAATGAAAGTCCCAAATTCAGTATCTCGGAAAATTAGAATATTGTGAAAAGGTTCAATATTGAAGACACCTGGTGCCACACTCTAATCAGCTAATTAACTCAAAACACCTGCAAAAGCCTTTAAATGATCTCTCAGTCTAGTTCTGTAGGCTACACAATCATGGGGAAGACTGCTGAATTGACAGTTGTCCAAAAGACGACCATTGACACCTTGCACAAGGAGGGCAAGACACAAAAGGTCATTGCTAAAGAGGCTGGCTGTTCACAGAGCTCTGTATCCAAGCACATTAATAGAGAGGCGAAGGGAAGGACAAGATGTGGTATAAAAAAGTGTACAAGCAATAGGGATAACCACACCCTGGAAAGGACTGTGAAACAAAACCCATTCAAAAATGTGGGGGAGATTCACAAAGAGTGGACTGCAGCTGGAGTCAGTGCTTCAAGAACCACCATGCACAGACGTATGCAAGACATGAGTTTCAGCTGTCGCATTCCTTGTGTCAAGCCACTCTTGAACAAGAGACAGCGTCAGAAGCGTCTCGCCTGGGCTAAAGACAAAAAGGACTGGACTGCTGCTGAGTGGCCCAAAGTTATGTTCTCTGATGAAAGTAAATTTTGCATTTCCTTTGGAAATCAAGGTCCCAGAGTCTGGAGGAAGAGAGGAGAGGCACAGAATCCACGTTGCGTGAGGTCCAGTGTAAAGTTTCCACAGTCAGTGATGGTTTGGGGTGCCATGTCAACGCAGCCGTCTACCGGATGTTTTAGAGCACTTCATGCTTCCTGCTGCTGACAAACTTTATGGAGATGCAGATTTCATTTTCCAACATACCTGGCACCTGCACACAATGCCAAAGCTTCCAGTACCTGGTTTAAGGACCATGGTATCCCTGTTCTTGATTGGCCAGCAAACTCGCCTGACCTTAACCCCATAGAAAATCTATGGGGTATTGTGAAGAGGAAGATACAATACGCCAGACCCAACAATTCAGAAGAGCTGAAGGCCACTATCAGAGCAACATGGGCTCTCATAACACCTGAGCAGTGCCACAGACTGATCGACTCCATGCCACGCCGCATTGCTGCAGTAATCCAGGCTAAAGGAGCCCCAACTAAATATTGAGTGGTGTACATGCTCATACTTTTCATGTTCATACCTTTCAGTTGGCCAACATTTCTAAAAATCCTTTTTTTGCATTGGTCTTAATTGATATTCTAATTTTCCGAGATACTGAATTTGGGACTTTCATTAGTTGTCAGTTATAATCATCAAAATTAAAAGAAATAAACATTTGAAATACATCAGTCTGTGTGTAATGAATGAATCTAATATACAAGTTTTACTTTTTGAATGGAATTACTGAAATAAATCAACTTTGTCATGATATTCTAATTTTATGACTACCACCTGTATATTAAGTCAACATCTGAATATATGAAGTCAAACTTGAATATATAAAGTCAATATAATGTCTGAACATATAAAGGTACAATCTGAATATATATTGAAATTCTGAATATAACGAGTGAAAAGACTGAGGTACATTGATATAGTTATTTAATTTTACCAGCTCACAATAATATAATAGGGATTAAAATGTGGAATTTTTTAGTTTAACAAATAATATTCATAGTATCTAATCTAAGTGTTTTATAAAGATAAGATGTAGTTTTTAAGTGGTAAAACTGTGTGATCAAGACTATATCTATAATATAGAACTTATAAAGGAAACTAGAATTACTTTTAATTGTGTATCTTTAACCAAGAGTTTATCAAAAAAAGTTTAGAGAAAAGCTGACAGGCAGGCAATGACACCATGCTTTGGGGAATGCTTGAGTAACTGAATTATGACAAGTATTTGAATGGCTCGTGAGAAATTTTAAATTTTTAAATTTTTAGAAAACATTGTATGCCAAGTTTGAGACCACTTTAGAAAAGAGGTCCATTAGACTCTTGTTTGGAATCATCACCTAAACAAGATGATGGGGATAAACAATGTGTTTTAGTGTTAATGTCTGGCATATGCAAATGAAATTAGAATCCTGGGAAGGATTTGTAAAAATAAACTAAATGTTAGGAAGGAATCCTATCTGTTAAAATGTTATAATGTGTAAGCTCAGATAAACTAACTAGTGTCTATATGCTTGTAAGAAGATGCAAAATGGAGGCTTTTGAGAACTTTGTAAGGTCAATTACTAAAAATAGCCAGCAAGCCACTGTATAAAAGAAAGCACGGTTATTGACAGATGCAGATGTGAGAAAGATGAAATGGAAAAATGATATGCAGCTTCTGGGCAGTTCTGAACCATCATGCTATCCGAGCACGAAAATACAGCACAACTTACAATGTGCCTCAACGAAGAAGAAGTCGACAAACACTGCACCATAAAAGGGCAAACTTTTAATGAACACCTACCTTGAATACATTACCTTGAATAGAAACTCTGGCTGTTTATTAATTTCATAATAATAATAATAATAATACATTTTATTTATATAGCGCCTTTCCCATGCTCAAGGCACTTACAGAATATAATAAAGAACGGCAGAATATACAGTATATAGCATTGTACAAACCAGATAAATAAATAAAGAAGATTAAGACAGTAAATTCTGAAAAAAAAAAAAAAAACAGACAACATAATTGATGGTCTAGCACACACACACACACACACACACATACAGGTTACATTGGCATCTTGACAGAGATGTAAACTGAGAGAAAGGTAATAAAGTCAAATAGAGCTAAAAGCCTTCCTGAACAGATGAGTTTTGAGTTGTTTTTTAAAGGAATTCATGGAGACAGCTGACCTGATTAATTTTGGTAGGTCATTCCAGAGTCTGGGCGCTATACAGCTGAAGGCCCTGTCACCCATGGAGTGTAGATTAGTGAGGGGCACAACAAGATTACCAGAATCAGAGGACCTTAGTGGGCGGGCAGGCACATAGTAATGGAGAAGGTCACTGATGTAGTTTGGCACAAGGTTATTTAAAGCTTTGTAGGTTATTAGTAGGATTTTATATTCGATTCTGTAGGACACAGGGAGCCAGTGAAGACGGAGCAGGATGGGTGTGATGTGCTCGCTGCTGCTGGTTCGAGTAAGGACTCTTGCAGCTGAGTTTTGAATAAGCTGGAGCTGTGATATAAGATTAGAAGGGGCACCTGCCAGTAGGGAATTACAATAATCGATGCGGGATGTGATAAAAGCATGGACAAGTTTCTCAGCATTAGAGAAGGAGAGGAAGGAGCGAACACGGGATATGTTACGGAGGTGAAAGTAAGAAAGTTTCTTAATGTGATTTATGTGGGTGGAATAAGTGAGGGAGGAATCAAAAATGACACCAAGATTTTTTACAGTAGAGGCAGGTCTGATGAGATCACTGCCAAGATGGACTGGGAAGGAGCTCATTTTATTAAGTTGCATTTTAGTCCCAATTTGCAGGAGTTCAGTTTTATTGCAGTTTAATTTTAAAGAGTTCTGCTCCATCCAGGTTTTAATTTCACTAAGGCAGGTTGTGAGCTGAGAAAGCTCTGATGAAGTTCCACTTTTAACATTGAAGTAGAGCTGGGTATCATCTGCATAAAAATGATAACCCAATCCATAACTACGGATAATATGGCCAAGGGGAAGCATATAAATACAGAAAAGCAGAGGACCAAGGACAGAGCCCTGAGGGACTCCTTGTGTGACTGGCACGGAGTTGGATCTGCTGTTGCCAAGACTAACAAACTCTTGCCTATCACTCAGATAGGACTTGAACCACTGGAGGGTAGTGCCAGAGATACCCAGCATGTTCTCCATTCTGGACAGTAGGATGTCATGTCTGACTGTGTCAAATGCTGCACTGAGGTCTAACAGAATTAATATGCTGGTTTGTCCAGAGTCTGCTGCCATAAGCAAATCATTGGTTACCCGTAGCAGAGCAGTTTCACAGCTGTGCCGCGCCCTGAATCCAGACTGAAAGGGTTCCATCAAATTATTAGAGGTTAGGTAATTGGTGAGTTGGGAAGCTACAACACGCTCAAGAACTTTTGACAGGAAAGGTAAGTGGGAAATAGGCCGGAAATTGTTAAGATTGTCAGCATCAAGGCCAGACTTTTTTAACATTGGGGTTACAGAAGCAATTTTAAAAGTGAGTGGCACGGAGCCAGTGTCAAGGGATGAGTTTATTATTGTTGTAACAGTCGGGATTATGGCACGAAGGCAGGATTTAAGTAGTGTGGTGGGGATGGGGTCCAGTACACAAGTAGTCGGCCTCATCTTACAAAGCAGGTTATTAACAAACGCAGAGGTGACTGGTGAGAACTTAGAGAAGGAGCTGGATGGAGTGGGAAAACAGGGAGAGATATAAACAGATGATATATTTATGTTAGTTGAATTATTTAGATCTTTAATTTTGTTACGGAAAAAGTGGAGGAATTCCTCACAGACTTCAGTAGAAGAGGTAGTTGGACCAGATGCGGGTTCGAGTAGTTTATTAACTACAGAGAACAAAACCCTTGGGTTATCATGGCCACTTTCTATTATTCTGCCATAATGGGTGTTCTTGGCAGAAGTTAGTGCTTCTCTGTAAGCTCTTTGGTGGTCAGAGAAAGCCTGGATGTGCACGGTGAGGCCAGTCTTACGTGACATTCTCTCAAGGCGTCGGCCAGCTGCTTTCATAGATCGCAATTCTGAGTTATACCAAGGAGCTGAGCGCTTAAAGGAAACCTCCTTATGTTTTAAAGGAGCTGTTTTATCTAATGCTGAGTGAAGGGCTGAGTTATAGTGGTCAACAAAACTATCTAGTGTTGGTGGAATAGGTGCAGACAGTAAAAGATCAGAAATGGATCCAGAAAGGATAGAGGGACAGATATTTTTAAGGTTTCTGTAAGAAATTTGTCGTTTACAGGTAAGAGGTGGGATAGGTAATGAGACAGTGAAAAATACTGCTTTGTGGTCAGAGAGTCCCAAATCAGTGCTGTAAATGTTGGCAACAGATAGTCCAGAAGTGCAGATCAGGTCCAATATATGACCGCCAGAATGGGTTGGAAAATCAACATGTTGTGTCAAGTCAAAACAGTCCAGTAAGGACAGGAATTCATTTCTCAGTTTAGATGTAGTAATGTCAATATGGATGTTGAAATCACCAAGAAGCATAATTCTCTGAGAGTAAGAGCTTAGGTGGGTCAAAAGTTCAATCAGATCGGATAAGAAGGATGCATTGTATTTTGGGGGACGATAGAGAACAATGAGTGAGACAGGACCTGATTCCGTTATTAGTTTAAGAGCCAGGCACTCAAAAGACAATGGACAGTCAATTGGGATTCTTTTAATGTTTAAGTCTTCTCTGATAATTACTGCCAGCCCGCCTCCTTGTCTTGAGCTGCGAGGCTCTGAGTGGAAAGTGAAACCAACTGGAGTCGCCTCTGTGAGAGACGCAAATTCATTCGGTTTTTGCCAAGTCTCCGTTAGACACAGAATATCAAGTTTGGTGTCAGTGATGAGTTCTGACAACACCAATGCTTTGCCATTAAGAGACCTCGAGTTAAACAGTGCAATATTACATAATGAGGCTTCTTTCTGCACAGAGCCGCAATCAGGGTTTATTTCCACATAATGCAAATTTGGCACACCGACAATTCTATTTCCAGGGTAATGAGAAGGACGGCGTATTCCTGAGCAAATGCTGCCGGTGGTCTTTTCATTCGCAGCCCGGCGGTGGCGGCGACCTGACCCGCGATGTATATATTTCGGGCGCTGCAAAATACCGGCATCCTTTAGGATGTTGCAGTCAGACCATTTGCTCTGGACAAACTGTTTAATAAGAAGGAGTTTGTCATGAGAGTATTTTAGCATGATGCGGAGTAATACTTATCTGAATAGCAGTGGAGAAGCAGCACAGCACAGCGGAACCGGTAGGACAGGCGGGTGTGGTAGAGTAGGTGAGCGGCGATAGTAAAGCTGCAGAAAGCATAGCATGAGGAGGTAGCAGGAGTTGGAGGTTCCAATACACAGCCACAAACTGTAACGTTTGGTAATTTCAGGCGTGATCGCCCCGGAGCCAAAAGCCAGATTAGTATGAATATCAGATCAGTTCCCAGTCGTAGAGTATTGTAGGATGAAACGGGAGCAGATCAGCAAAGCGAATTTAATATAATCACGGAGACAGATCATCCCAAGGTCCTAGATTGCCAGGCACAAAGAAATGCTTGTAGGTTCTCGTCCCGTGATCCACAGACTCAGCTGTTCCCAGTCAAAATATGTCCCAGCGTGCTTGTTTGAGTGATTTGTTATTTGTTTAGTTCTTACAAAAAAGCAATCTGGCTTTGTTGGAGTATGAATTGCATGTTTGGTCACATGCAAGCTGTGCTCATTTTGTTGGAATTGTTCAGACCTTTCAGGTAGCCAGTGACTAGGTAACTGGTAAGGTTTCGAGGCTGAGGACATTAGCCTGCCATATTGCTCCGTTTGATTTGTGCAACCCTTGTGTTGCTTATCTGATAAGTCCCAGCAAGAGCACAGCTCTTGAAGAAGCTTTTGGCCCTTACTGAATTTGCTTTGTATTTGATCTTTGTCCACTGTT
Organism: Erpetoichthys calabaricus; assembly: GCF_900747795.2. Lineage (NCBI taxonomy): Eukaryota > Metazoa > Chordata > Cladistia > Polypteriformes > Polypteridae > Erpetoichthys > Erpetoichthys calabaricus. The sequence continues at coordinate 94,492,059 of NC_041404.2, forward strand.
GTACTTAAACATTACTGTTGCATTAATGTATGTGTAAATAAAGGCTGATAATTTAAAAATTTCCAGTGTGATCACCACCTTGCCATTGTTGTGGAACTTGGGTGCCTCAAAGACCTAAAGAGCTATGCTGGTGGGAACTATGTGCTCCTGGAAGGGCTGCTTAAGCCAGACAGGTCTAAGGGTTGAGGCCAGAAAAGGTGTGATCTTCCGGTCCTCCTAGTTATAGGGGGTTAAGCTTTGGGCCAACAACCCAGACTTGTAAAAACAATTATGTTACAGAAACAGCAAAGCAACAAAGAATTCCTTTACACCTTCCTGCATCCTCTGCAGGGGTTCATATGACTACAAGTGGGGAAAGCTGCAGAGAAGCCACTGACATGTAAAAGGAAGCCCTTAACACAGCTAAAACCAAAATAAGGTGAGACAGATCTCTATTCAGGCAGAGATGATAACCAACATCATGAAGGAGTAGCTATTATTCTGAGGAATGAGAAAGCACTGATAAATTGAAGAACAGTCAACAGTAGACTGACAAGGTTGAAAGGGAAACAGATCAGCTTGTCCATCATACAATGTTATGCACCAACCAACGAAAGTGAGAAAGACGAAAAAGATGCATTTTATGACCAGATGGAAATAGAGAAGACACCACATCATGATGTTATCATTATCATGGTAGACATGAATACAGAAGTGGTTATGGATAATGAGAGAGTCATGGAGAGGCATGGATGCGGAGACGGGAATGAGAATTGACAAAGGCTTGAAAAACTTAGTTATTGGGAGCACCATGTTTCCACACTGGGATATACACAAGAACCCAATCGACCACTTGCTGAACAGTAGCACATGGAGGTGGCTACTGTTTGATGTAAAAGTGAGGAAAGGAGCAGAATTTGGAAGTGATCAACATCTCGGACCAACCACTGTGAGACTGAAATTAAGGGGCACAGGACGGAAGACCAACTCACAAAAACGTTTCAATGTGGACCTGCTGAAGAATAGCGAAGCCAAGAAAGCTTTTATTATTCAAATCAAAAACAGGTACCAGACATTATAAAATATGGAGAGTGAAAGTAATGAAAGCATTAATCAGAAGTGTAAGAGTGTGGCCTCGCTGTACACTAAGAGCAGTGAGGAATGTTTAGGCTATAGAGAGAAAGGGAGAAGAAAGGAATGGATATCAGAATGGACATGGTCAGCCATTGATGGATGACGTAGATTTAAAAAGCAGCTGAATAACAACAAGTCAGCTTGACTCAAGGAAAGGCTTGAACATCAATACAGAGAAGCCCATATAACTCTGAAGAGAATAGTGAGGGCAAACAAACGAGCTTTCATGGATGATCTTCCAGTCCAAGCTGAAGAGGCAGCTAGTAAGGGAGATCAAGAAAAGGTCTACAAGATCACAAAAGATATATACAGCTGGGGAAGAACAACAATAATAGTACCTGCTAAAGACAAACAAGGAAGCCTTCTAATAACAGAAGAAGAACAGGAAACCCGATGAATAGAACGTTTTAAAGAAGTATTAAACAGACGTCCACCAGAAGCAGAAGAAGACCTTGATATTGACGTGAAACTAACAGGAAAAGAAGAAATAATAGCAGTAAAATCACTAAAGAATGGAAAATCCCCAGGATATGACAGCTTAAACGCTAAACTTTTCAAGGCAGACACTGACCTCAAATGTCACTATCCTCCATCCTCTATTTAGAACTATCTGGGAGGAAGCTCAGGTCCCAGAGGAATGGTAATTGTAAGAGCCAGTCTTAGAAAGTTAAAGCTTTAAGTTAAGTTAAATTCATATTAGTGTTAGTTTAGTTATAGTCATAGACAATAGTATATCCTTTGTGACAGATGGCCGGGGCCCATGCCTGGCTGGGACGCCGCTGCAACATATGTACCAGGGGAGCAAGCATGGGAAACACAACATCTGCCCCTGGATGCTAGATGGCAGCCTCCCTGGGTTGCAGCGGTGCTTTGGACTCCCCCAGGGCTTCATGGGGGGTTGGAGTTTTGTGCAGCCCTGTTGGGTTCCGCAGGCGCCGCCAGGGGGTGCTGCAGCAGGAGCTGCTAGACCCTTCTGGGCACTAGTTTTGCACACCCGGAAGTGCAGCCGGATGTCAGCAATCAAAAACCTGGAGCACTTCCAGGTGCCCAATTAAAGGGGACAGCAACCACCACTTAGGGGACAGAATCGGGAGGAGGAGGATGAGGTTGCCAGGGAGGAGTGGTGGAGGAAAAAGAGTGTTTTGCTTTGTGTTACTTTGTGTGCTGTGCTTGGGACTGTGTACTGCCTGTGGGACATGGAGAAGATGTGCGCCCACAGGGGAAGAAAATAAATAGTTTATTTATTTTACGAGTGCCTCGGTGTCCAGTCTGTATCGGCGCCTATATAGTGCCTTATTAAACCTTTTACCCCCTGTAAGTTCAGAAGAGATAGAACTTTCTTGCTATAATTAAGATACAGTGTGATAATTGAGCCAGTTGATGTTTAGAATAGACCCCAGTACACAGGGACTTGAAAGATCCATTTTCAGCTTAGAAATTGGATAGGCATACAGTTTTCTGAACGTTTTGAAGTGATTTATAATGATTTGAAATGTAACAAGATTTAAGCTTTGAACAGAACTTTTCTTAACAAGGGCATTTCTTTTTTTGCTATTTTGATTTTCTCTTTTTTGTGTGAACTGTATTACTTTGAATTTTAAGTAAATCTTTTAGAAATGAAGATTTTTATCTGTGGAATCATTTCGACGTGTCAGGCTTTTGTTGAATCCCATTTTTTATGTTAGAGCTGTTGAACTTTGGTAATTTTGGGAAAACGCAGCTACATTTTTGTCAGAAAACTTGTCATCTGAAGGCGTTGAACTTGAACTGGAAACTATCAACTCAGGACTGAGGACACTTGTGCTACAGAACTTGTCAACGAAAGAAAAAGAACTGAGCTACTGCGAGGTACTGTGCACTTATCTTCTATCTCTGCATGATCGTAAATGAAAGCAAGGTCGCCATACCTGAACTTGAGAAGAGACTGTGAGACTAAGAGACTGTGATATAAGGCATTGTGGAAGATTGCTTTTTTTTGCCTGAGTCATGGAAGCCTCGCTGTAAGGAAGCCGTTTGTGTTTGCTGAGCACCCGATTGTTATGTAGTTGCTGGTAGGAAACGCGCTGTCAGTTTCACGAGCTGCTGTCATCCTGTCAATGTCTAAGCATAGTTCAAGTGAAGTTGGGAGTGATCTGAGTACGGACTAGAAGCCAGAGAATGTAATCGGGGATCTTAAGGGTCACATAAATCAAAGGAAAGATCAACTTTCCGAGCTTATGGTTGAAATCGAAAGCCTTAAAGTAATTCCAGAAAATCACATAGAAGTAGCGCAAAAGCTTGGAATATTTCGTGAGACACACAGTCAGATTGAGGAGCTGAATAAAAGTCTAATATCAATGCTAAGTAAAGAAGGCGCAATTAAAAAACAGAAAACGACATTCGCAGAAAGCTCTAAGAACTGGAATAAATTTATTGACGCTACAACGATATGGCTGAAAGATACAAAGAGCCTTTCAGCACACTCATCTGACGAACAGTTAGTTAATCTATTCGGAGAGATGCAATTGAAAGAACGGGATTGCACAAAGTCAAGAGTACGGGAAGCTTCTCCCCAGTTAAAGCATGCTCTCCATAATAAATGTGGCTGTTTATTCCAGTAAAGTGCTGCGGCATCATTACCGTCTTTGGCACAGTGTTTGTTGAACAATCGACACTTGATAGTATCCTACAAACGCTTCGAGAGCTCCAAGTTAAAGTGTAAAGGCAGGAACAACGCAAAACTAGCGCAAGGGCCTACACTTGGAGTTCCAGAAATGATATATTAAACGTGTTAGCGCAGAATCAAGCCGAATGTCAGAAAGCAATCATTGAAATGGCTAAATCATTAACCCAACAAAAGATAGCTCCTGCTCCAGCGCTTCCTGCACCGCGTGAAGTACCACACAGGCAGGTCCCTTTATTTTCAGGTGACCCATTGGCTTACGCAGACTTTGTCAGAGCCTTTGATCATACTGTAGGCGAAGTGCTAGAAGACCCTCAAGATAAATTAGATTAGCTGATTCAATACACAAGAGGTCCTGCTCAGTAAATGATTAAGGGTTGTGCAGGACTGCCACCAAGACAAGGCTATGAAAAGACCAGAAAGCAACTTGAGAGTTACTATGGTAACCGAATATTTATAGTCCATGCATACAGCATATGGATAAAGCATTGAAGTAGCCCCAAATAAAGCAAAATGACGGGAGGCCCTGAGAGACTATGCAACCTTTCCTGATAACTGTATGGACTCCATGACCAAAGCAAGAATCCAAGATGCATTTAGCAGCAATCAAAATATCCGTACTATACTCTCAAAGCTCCCATATTTGCTACAAGATAGCTGGCGAAACTTAGCTTATGAAATGGAAGAAAGAGAAGACAGAGAGACAGATATTTACAATATAACTACTTTTCTTCATCGACAGGCTAAGATGTTAATGCATCCTGTTTATGGAAAGGCCCCAAAAGGTAGCACAGAGAAAAAAGAAAACACAGACAAGGGTAGGTCTCCTCTGAAGAGCGGTCAGAGGTCAGGAAGTATCTTCACTACAAATATTTCTGATGTTACTGGAAAAGGGACTCGAGAAACCTTGGTCAAAAAGACTGCTAATGATGTCTGTGCATTTAAAAAGCCTTGTGTATTCTGTAATGACCAGCATACCCTTGCTAAATGTAGTAAAATCAAAGAACTGCTACATAAAGAAAGAATTGACTTTTTAAAATCTAAAGGTTTATGCTTTCGTTGTCTCAGACGGGGACACCTTGGTAAGAACTATAAAGAAAGAATAAAATGTCAGAGATGTTCTTTGCAGCACCCAGATATCCTGCATATCAAAAAAGAGGTTGGAAAACGAGACTGGAACTTGTGCCTTTAGTGGGGCCGGTGAAGAGTGTGCACTCTACGTGGTTCTTCCATCCATCCATCCATTTTCCAACCCGCTGAATCCAAACAGGGTCACGGGGGTCCGCTGGAGCCAATCCCAGCCAACACAGGGCACAAGGCAGGGAACCAATCCTGGGCAGGGTGCCAACCCACCACAGGACACACACAAACACACCCACACACCAAGCATACACTAGGGCCAATTTAGAATCGCCAATCCACCTAACCTGCATGTCTTTGGATTGTGGAAGGAAACCGGAGCGCCCGGAGGAAACCCACGCAGACACGGGGATACGTGGTTCTTGTTAAGGTAAAATCTAAGAAGAGTAAAAGGCATGTAGAAACATATGCCTTTATAGACCTCGACAGTACAGTAACAATCTGCACTGAAAAGCTCCAGAGACAATTAAACTTTCAAGGGAGAAGAACACAAGTATTCCTCAAAACTATGAGTAATTACGATAATGTTCTGTCTTATCATATTTGCAAGTCTGTGGTCTCAATGATGATGAATACTGTATATTGATTTGCCAAAGGTCTTCACACAGGTCTCCATTCCAGTGAACAGAGAAAGTATTCCAATACAAGAGGATATTGATAAGTGGGCATATGTTAAATAGGTACGTCTATCTCATATTGCCTCTGAAGTTGATCTTTTAATAGGAATCAACAACCCAGAAATCTTCAAGCAGTCACGAAATCATACCTAGCCAAGGAGGTGGACCTCATGCTGTGAAGACTGTACTTGGATGGGTTTTCGGTGGGCCATACAAAGAGATAGATGACCTCACAAAACAAAGTGGTAAGCTGCCCAAACATTCAATCAATCATGTGTCAATAACAGAAATTGAGGATATGTTGCTGCAACAGTATAACACAGATGTTCCAGAGCACAGCTGTGAAGAGAAAGAGGAAATGTCACAGGAGGACATCAACTTCATTCGCATAGCCTCAGAATCTGTGAGACTGGTAGATGGCCATTATTGTTTAAATTTGCCTTTGAAGGATGAAATACTTAAAATGCAGAACAATCGCTGTATGGCTGAACTGCCTGCTATTTGGCTCAAGAGAAAACAAGATTATAAAGCCTTCATGAAAGACATTATTGAGAAGGGTTATGCTGTCAAAGTACCCAAAGAAAGCCTGAATTGCAATGAAGGCAAGGTGTGGTACATCCGACATCACGGTGTATATCATCCAAAGAAAAATAAGATTTCAGTGGTCTTTGATTGCCCTGCCACCTACCAGGGGACTTCACTTAATGAACAATTATTTAAAGTTCCAGACCTAACTAACACTCTCATTGGCTTCCTTACAAGATTCAGAAAGGAGCCAGTAGCATTAATGGCAGACATTAAGTCAATGTTCTACCAAGTTAAAGTACCAGATAAAGACACTGATCTCTTATGGTATTTATGGTGGCCTGAAGGTAATCTAAGTAAAGACCTGGAAGAATTCAAAATGACAGTACATCCTTTTGGTGCTAGTTTTTCACCCAGTTTTGCCTCTTATGCTTTGCATAGAACAGCCGAAGATGCCAGAGATACATTTTCTGAAGAAGCTGTTAACACCGTACTCAATAACTTCTATGTAGATGATTGCTTAAAGTTGGTGGCAACAGAAGAACAAGCAATAAAGCTGGCAAAGGACCTCCAAGCTCTGTGTCTCAAAGGTGGATTTCATTTGACTAAGTGGGTGAGTAGCAACAGAGCAGTTTTACTGTCTATACCTGAAGAAGACAGAGCTCTTGAAAAAAAGGACTTAGATTTGAGCCACAGTCTGCTTCCCATAGAACATGCCCTGGGCGTCCAGTGGTGCACAGAGATGGACAGTTTCAAATTTCAGATTACATTTCAAAACAAGCCCGCTGCAAGGCATGGTATTCTGTCTGTTGTTAGCTCAGTTTACAATCCCCTTGGTTTTCTAGCACCATCATACTGCCAGCAAAGCTTATTCTAAGAGACTTATGCAAAGAGAAATTTGGGCGGGATGAAGACGTAAAAGTCAAACACATTCAGAAATGGAAAAAATGGATGGATGATTTACAGTTACTAGCAGACTATAAAGTGAACAGATGCGTCAAACCTGCCTGGTTTGGAACCATAAAGTCAGCACAAATGCACCATTTTGCAGATGCCAGTGAAGATGGATATGGCACTGTCACTTACTTTGCCTTAACCAGTAAAGAAGGCAAAAAGCATTGTTCATTCCTGATGGGCAAGTCAAGAGTTGCACCATTAAAGCAGTTCACGATTCCAAGATTGTAGCTGACTGCAGCCGTTGTGGCAGTCAAAATGGACAAAATGCTAAAAGGTGAGCTTCAAATGCCCTTTCAAGAATGTACATTTTGGGCTGACAGCACCACAGTGCTAAAATACATTTCAAATGAAAGCACTTGATTCAAGACCTTTGTTGCCAACAGAATCTCCATGATCAGAGATCATTCACAACCTTCACAATGGAGGTATGTAACATCTGCCCTTAATCCGGCTGATCAAGCATCCAAAAGGATAAGCATAGAAAGCTTTCTTAAAAGAACCACATGGTTACAAGGTCCAGGTTTCTTACTGAAACCCAAACGTGAGTGGCCAAAAAGACCAGATCAACTGACTGATTCACTCTTTGAAGATGATCCAGAAGTTAAAATTTGTGCAGTTAACATAACAAGAATAGAGGAGGTGACCGAGCCCATCAACAAACTAATCACCTACTTTTCACATTGGCTACACTTGAAGAAAGCAGTTGCTTGGCTCCTCAAGTTTAAAGACATATTGCCGCACTTAAAAAATGAAAGAAAAACATTTCAACTAGAAGTCAGTCAACCTAAAAATAATCCAGAAAAACAAAAAGCACTCATTGCAGAGCACATGAAAAGGTATAAACTGACCTTAAAAACAAGCCCAATTTCTCTAGAAGACTTGGCTAAAGCTGCAAGAATTTCCAGGAGAATTAACACTAGAATTACCAGAGCCTACGAAAAAATTCGTAAATCCGTCCCACCTTAAATCGCGTCTTAAATCCGTTTGCACCTCTCCGCCAGAGTCTTTTGTCATCTAAATGTGCTGATAAACACAAGCTACTAGCAGCCAGCTATTCCATCCCCCCACCGACTTAGAACGAACTTCTCCTAGCTCATGCCTTGCCTTGATTTGATTACAGTATCTGGGATTGAAGTGGAGTTTTAGAGTGGAAATAATATAGCGTTATTTGGAATACACACATTTCATGTGTGTTCTGTTTCTATAGTAGTCTGTGCAAACACATTTTTAAAACAGAAACGTTTTTCATATTCTAATAGTAAATGACAAAATGTAGGCATAAACTATATAATGTATGAAGCCTGAAGTCCATATATCAAAGAAACACTTTCACAAAAGGTACAAATAAGAGAACACATGCGCTTTTATTCAAAAATATAACTGCACAAAAAAAAAAAAAGCCGCGTTAGCATGCCACATTGACACTCTTACTACAACCGCCGCGGTGGCGTAATGGTAGCAGCTCCTGACTGGGAATCAGAGGGTGGCGAGTTCGATCCCGCACGGCTCCACTTCGAGAAGTGAACTGCTCTTATTCTTACAATTTTAGAATAACAACATTACATCTTGCCTGAAGAAGGGGCCTGAGTTGCCTCGAAAGCTTGCATATTGTAATCTTTCTAGTTAGCCAATAAAAGGTGTCATTTTGCTTGGCTTTTCTCTACATTCATAATGGCTAACACGGTACAACACCCTAGTACTACAGAATAACAACATAAATTTGATTTCAGTCTGTAACAGCCGGTGTAACTTATGATACTGGTAAAGGTTAGCTTTTTTTTTTTTTTTTTTTTAATTCACTTTTCATTCTCGCAGTCACATTCAGAATCAATCCATACAACCCCATCTGACACAGCTGTTTTCACATAAATAAAAGTGCACTTTTATTCAAGACTATAACCGAAGAATAAAGAATGCAAGTTACAGTTGGTGGTTGATACGACAGCTTGCGTGGTGCAATGCTAAGAACTGCTGATTTCAAGTGACGGTGAGATACGAAGAAGGCAGCTTCGCCAGCGTTTGTGTGTCAGAACCCTTTGGGGGGGGGGGGGGTGCGGTAGTATGCATCGTGGTACACTGCAGACCTATAGCGCGTCTTTATGTCAGATGGGGTTGTATGGATTGATTCTGAATGCGACTGCGAGAATGAAAAGTGAATTAAAAAAAAAAATAAAAGCTAACCTTTACCAGTATCATAAGTTACACCGGCTGTTACAGACTGAAATCAAATTTATGTTGTTATTCTAAAATTGTAAGAATAAGAGCAGTTCACTTCTCAAAGTGGAGCCGTGCGGGATCGAACTCGCCACCCTCTGATTCCCAGTCAGGAGCTGCTACCATTACGCCACCGCGGCGGTTGTAGTAAGAGTGTCAATGTGGCATGCTAACGCGGCTTTTTTTTTTTGTGCAGTTATATTTTTGAATAAAAGCGCACGTGTTCTCTTATTTGTACCTTTTGTGAAAGTGTTTCTTTGATATATGGACTTCAGGCTTCATACGTTATATAGTTTATGCCTACATTTTGTCATTTACTATTAGAATATGAAAAACGTTTCTGTTTTAAAAATGTGTTTGCACAGACTACTATAGAAACGGAACACACATGAAATGCGTGTATTCCAAATAACGCTATATTATTTCCACTCTAAAACTCCACTTCAATCCCAGATACTGTAATCAAATCAAGGCAAGGCATGAGCTAGGAGAAGTTCGTTCTAAGTCGGTGGGGGGATGGAATAGCTGGCTGCTAGTAGCTTGTGTTTATCAGCACATTTAGATGACAAAAGACTCTGGCGGAGAGGTGCAAACGGATTTAAGACGCGATTTAAGGTGGGACGGATTTACGAGTTTTTTTGTAGGTTCTGGTAATTCTAGTGTTAAAGGCTTTAAAGAAAAAGGCTTGTGTAAAAAAGAACAGTCAAATCTATAAACCTGATTAATACTGAGAGCTGGAGGAAGACTCAACAAAGCTGCAATGCCCTAAGAAACTAAACATCCTGCAATTCTTCACAAGCTTTCACATATTGCCTCTCTCACATACACAAAGAAATTGGACATTGTGGGCACAACTATGTGCTCACACAATTACGCCAGAAATACTGGATACCTCAAGCAAATTCAGGTATCAGAAAAATCATTTCAAAATGCACAACACGCAGAAGATACAATGCAAAAGCAGGTGAGCAAAAAATGGCAGATTTTCCAGAAGATCGCCTAGTACCTGACCAACCACAATTCACCAATGTTGGAGTTGATTATTTTGGTCCCTTTCAAGTCAAAAGTGGACGAAGTCTGGTCAAGAGATATGGTGTAATCTTCACTTGTTTAACAACCAGAGCTGCGCACATAGAGATTGCACACAGCTTAGACACTGATTCTTGTATCCATGCCATGCGCTCAGATAATGGATAACTTTATTGGAGCAGAAAGAGAGCTACGAGAAACAATTAAAAATCAATGCTATGATGCAGAAAGAAATCAAATGGATTTTCAACCCACCATCAGCCTCTCATCAAGGTGGAGTATGGGAGAGACAACTCCACACTAAACTAACAAACACTCAATGATGAAAGTCTTCAAACAATGATGTGTAAAGTGGAATCAATTATCAATAACAGACCTCTCACAAAGACATCAAAGAACCCAAATGATTTGGAGCCACTTACACCCAATCACTTGTTGTTATTGAAGACACAACCTGATATGCCTCCTAAACTCTTTTCTAAAAATGACCATTACATTCGAAGACGTTGGAAGCAAGTTCAATACATGGGCGATTTGTTTTGGAAAAGATGGTCTAAAGATTATTTGCCAATACTTCAAGAAAATGGCTTGCACTAAGAAGAAATTTTGAACAAGGGGATATTGTTTTAATTGTAGATAATCCTGCACCCCGCAGTTCCTGGGTAATGGGTCGAGTCATCAAGATAATGCCAGATGCCAAAGGTGCAGTCAAAAGAGTTTGTGTGCAGACCAAAACCAGCACACTGGACAGACCAGTTAATAAACTGTGCCTGCTTCAAGAAACAGCCAATGTTTGAAAAAATAAATTTTTAAATGTTTTTTTTTGGTTTGCAGTGTTATTGCCACCGCTCTACAGAAACTCCCTCTTAAACAGTGTTTATAATGGGAAATAAACACACTCTTGCACACTGTTCCCCCTCCTCTATGCGGGATCAGCTGCAGGCTTGCACGCTTGCTGCATGATGTGCTCCTCACGTAGGGTTTCAAACATTTAAAAGACCGCGCCTCGACCATCCTAATGTCTCACTCTCCTGTCCTCTCTTCCCCAGACCCACTCTGCTCCGGTCGCTGCTCCTGAGCCACTGTACCCGCTGGAAGAGGAAGACTTTGCATTCTTTTGACCAGGAGCCGGGTTCTGAGCCATCACATTTCACAGCTGTTTCCTGTGAGGCCAGACCGCTTCGAAAGGGCCTTGTGTTTATAACTGCTTGTACAGCAACAAAGTTTTTACTCCTTGGAAAACCTTATCTGCTCTCCTGTGCAACTTTATGACCCATGCTTGACAATATATATATATATATATATATATATATATATATATATATATATATATATTGTTACCCACCTATTTGTCACCATCACGGTCATTCAGCGGTCCTCATAATGCACCTTTTTGTCCTCTCTCCTCCAGATTCTTTCTGCCCTAGCCACTGCATCCGAGCCACTGAACCTGCTTGATGAAGAAGAATTTGTGTTCTTTTAATCTGAAGAGGAGCACTAGAATGGGAATTCCTGTCTCCTTTGCAACTCTGCAGCCGGGATGCCCACTTAATGGAAGGACTGGGCCAAAGAGCGTGCTCAGGTCATTATCTACCTTGGATCAATAGATGGCACCCCTGGGTTGCAGAGGTGCCTCAGATTCCCACAGGGCACCATGGAATATGGAATTCTGCAGCTCAGCCCTGTTGGGCTCCATGGATGCCGTCAGGGGGAGCTGCAGCTCTACTTTCGCCTCACCCAGAAGTGCTTGCAGATCATGCTAATGGGCCACAAGAAATACTCCCGAGTGCAGCATAAAAGAAGGCTGCTGCTCCATTCTGGGAGCCAGAGTCAGGAAGAACAGGATGACGCTTGCAGAGAGGAGTAGAAGCAAGGATAAAGAGAGAGAAAAAAGAAGAATAAAAGAAAGTGCTGAGTGCATTTATTGTACTGTGATGTGTGCATTGGCATTGTAAGAAATGATTTGGGAAGCATTTCATTTCCCACACAAATAAAAAACCTGTATGTCTGTCTGTGTTAGGTTTGGGAAGCTGCTGCACCCCACGCAGTCCACTGTACAATACATATATATTGGGGCTGGGAATTGATTAAAAAAATTAACTAAATAATCGCATCATTGCATATAATTAATCGTGATTAATCACATCTAAATTAAAATATATAATTCTAAAATAAGTACTTAAATCATGAAGTAAATACATGCTGAATTACAAACCTAATGTAGTATCAACACAAAGGAATTTAAGAACTTTAATGGCATAGCTTAAACTTAAATAGTGACTTAAAACCTGAACTTTTAACAAAATTGAAGTTAAAAAGAAGGGAATAAGAAAATAAGGCCAATGTATTATAAGCAGCTACAAAAATAACAATAAAAAAATTTTGTGTTAATTCTCAAATTGGCATAGTATATAAAACACAGATGTGTCAAAGTAAGACTAAATGATCAAAATGACTTTGGATTTTTAATGCACTGCTAAAGACTGATTTAATTGAAAGTATAATCATCTCATAAAGTGGCACACATTAAAAGTGTGTCAAAACTGGGCAAAAACCATCCTCAGTTGTTCATCACCATCAATGACTTCATAATTATGCTCTATACAAGTGTTTTTCAACTGGTGCACTGTAGAAATAACAGTGTAGTGCTCCTGGGTCCTGACCTGAGAGAAACGCACTCCTCAGGTGGGCAAGACCTGTCTGAGAATGATGGGACTTCCTGGAAAAGCTGACTTAAAAGTAGATAGACAATCGCTGTTTTGCAGACAGAGAGAGCACTTAGAGTGCACTGTAGCAGCCAGCAGATGTGTTGGGAGTCCAGCTGCCAAGGTGTGTGTTCTCCAGCAACACTTGCAAAGCTGAGGGGCAGTAGGCAGTAGGCATAGTGCTCACTAACTGCTGTGTCTGCAAACGCCACACTCCAAGCTGATTTTTAATGGCAATTAGGGTAGTCAAGACCCTTCGGACAGGTTTGCACGTGTATAACATTTAACCTTTTTGTTGTTGGTAGAATCGTGGTGTGCCTTGGGATTTTTTGGCTAACAAAAAGTGTGCCACCACAGAAGATGGCTTGAAAACACTGCTGTACACCTTTGCTTCTGGCACGCAAAAAATTCCCTGTAGCAGCTATTTTGCCTAAAAACTGACTTACTTGGGTGGTTATGTTGGGCTCTTTGAATAAATTAGCAAAGTTACTGCAAACTGGAATAATGGGTAGGGATAATCATTACACTTCTGCTTTATACAATTTTGTCCTTATATATTAGGGCAGTCAGCACTGAAAGCTACCTGACAGACTGGTGAGTTAAATGCACAGGTACTAGGTACTAGAGACATATTTTGGTGTCAGTGCCGCACAAAGATATTGCACTTAGGTGGTTTGACAATGATGGAATCTTCTTACAGAAATGTGAAAAGAGAAAAAAAGAATGCAATTTTTATCCTCGTAACGTTTCTCTAGCATTGCACCAGGACTGCCATAAACCCCACCCCCCACCTCCCACACCTCTTTCCTCTCACTCCTCTGCATCTATATTAGTACAGGCAGTCCCTGGGTTATGTACGAGATAGGGACTGTAGGTTTGTTCTTAAGTTGAATTTGTATTCAATTTATTTTAATAAATGCTATTGTTGACCGACTGTAACCAAGTGCTCTGCCAATGAATGATGATGGAGTTTCACCTCTCTCTGGCCTTTTTATTATTTCTACTTTATTTTCTATGGTGATGGTTTTTCTCTTCTTTACTGTATCACAAGCACTTACATCAGATTTGTGTTTCAGATACATTGTTGAAGGGTGAAGACAAAAAGTTAAGATGAGCTCTTCTGCACAGCACTGTGCACGCTATCACAGCAGGAAGGCACCAGTCGTCAACACGTCTGGTGTACTGATGAGAGACAACTTTCTGCTATGTACGTAACAGTACAAGCAGGCTTGCTATTGAAAATGAATGGGGGCAGCGAGGGGCGGTTCACCACCCGCCCACCACACAGTCACCTCCACTTGCATACAGTATGCTGCCTGCAGCATCAGACCACTGAGAGCGAACAGGGTGTGGCCAAAGGCGGGTATTGAGTCGCCCACCACCACCCCCATTCAATAGGCAGCCACCCGAGGCACACTACAATGCTGCCTCCCACTGCCCCATTCACTCTCAATGGCCTCCATTCAGCCACAACCGAGTCACTTCTTGCAGCATCACCAGCGGCCCACCGAGAATGAACGGGGCAGCCATTCGAGGGACACTGCAAGGCTGTGTGGTGGGCAGGCAGTGAAACGCCCCCCTCTGCCCCATCCAGCCTCCGTCCAGTCAGGAGCAGTAGCTGCGGCGGTGTGGTGGGTGGGCAGCAAACCGCCTCCTTCCACCCCATCAAGCCTCCATCCTGCACATGAGCGCTTGCTGTGCACCCAGCCGCCCACTGAGAATGAATAGGGTGCGTCCCCCACTGCCCCATTCATCAACTGGAGCCGCCTGACGGACACTACACTGCGCGAGCAGTGAAACCGCACCCCTCCAGCCACTGCTTGCAGCCTCCCCAGGCCGGAGATGATGGAGCGGCAGTTACTGAGGAACCTACGTCGTGTCCCCCAGACAGATGAAGCAGAAGCGGCGGCCCCGTTCATAAGTCGTATGTCAGATGTCCATAACTCAGGGACTACCTGTATGTATAAATCAAGAAAATGAACACCAGTATGAGGCAACTGCCCCATTGCCTGCCTTGTATGTGACAATATTTTTTAACTCATTAAACTGGCTACATTAATTACAAAATATTAACAGGTTAACTCTACACATGGGAGGCAGCTAAAGGACTTGAATGAGGGTAATTCCATCAAAGGAGAGGCAGAGTGCACTAAACATTTCTCTCTCTCTTCTGCAGACCAGTTACAGGAAATTCCGCCTGCCCCTGACGATATCACTTCTGGTTCCAGTCCTGATGATGTCACTTCCGGTTTCAGCCCCACTGACCTCACGTCCTCTGCCCGACTTTAAAACTGACATTTTGTATCAGATAAATCAGTTCTGTCTTAATCTCAGTGTCAAAAATGATTTGTCTACTCTTCCTGAACCCAACTTACATCATATGGGATGGCTACCCCAAACCTTTTTTGTTGCATTTGTCTGTTCTTTTGACAAAATATGTATATTGTATTGTGACCGCAGCTGCCCCGGGATATGGCAGCCCTTTTATATATATATATTTATATATATATATATATATATATATATATATATATATATATATATATATATAGGTGCATTATATATAGAAGTTTGTTACCACTATTTAAAAAAAACAAAAATTGTTACATTCATTTAAGAATATAATTGTGTTTATTCTCAAAAATAGTGTTTTTTTACAAAGATATTATCTGCTTGCTGTTGATGTCGTTTAATAACATGAAAATGATATAATGTTAAATTTATACATTTATTGTTAATCATGTTTCTTAGTACAGATGTTTAACATAGGCAAAGTGGTTAGGTAATGCATGGAGTTTACATGTTTTCCCAATCACATGAGTTTGATATGAGTGATAACTGTGGATGATTAATACTGTATGTGTGTCACTAATCACTCTGAATTACTAAAATGCATTTATTCCTACATTAACTGTGGAGTAAATTACATCCATCCAGTTTAGAGTCACTGGAATCCAGCAATCATCCTAGCATCAATGGATGTAGGTCAAGAAGCAGCCCTGATGGATGGGAAAAAAAGTTCTTCCAAAGCTCAGTTTCTAATCAAATGAATCAGGTTTTCTTGCAGGATTTTTCTGTATTTCTTGCCTTAATTTTACCCTCTACCCTCACAAGCCTTCCAGGACCTGTAGCAGGGAAGCATCTCTACAGCATGATGCTGCCTGCTATGGTGTGGGTCCTGCTCCATGCTCCCTCTTCTTGTTTTAGGAGCCTCTTGAACCCAACACCGTTAGTAATATAACTGGATAAGAAGGCAGATTAGGTCAAATCACACTTGGAGCAAGGGGAAGGTGTAAAATGTGCAAGTGCTTTTATTAAAACAAACCAAAACTAGACAGGGTCCAAAGTGCAGTGCTTCAAAGATTAATATATAAATAATCCATAAAAACGATGTAAATCTAAATGTTTAAAACCAGGCTAAAACGAGAAAAAAAACCAAAAAAAAAACAGCAACATTCATTGGGCCAAACGAGCCAAACACCACTCCTTCCAGGTCTCCCCAGCTCACCCATGGCTTGTTCAACTCTCCAGACTCCTCAAGCCTGGAATTTCAGTAGCTCATTTATTAATTTAGTAAACAAGTACTTAACAGTGATGAAACAGCCTTGTATGAAAACTATGAAAACAGTTGGACCAATAATGTTAATGTTCTGTTTTAGATTGACATGCCCACCCTGAAAAGTATGTTTTGAATGACATTGGTCTTTTAAAGTAATTTTGTATATTCTGCAATTTTTATTTAATTAATCTTCTGCTTATTTTTAAATATATCATCATTGATTAGTGCTGCTGCTTAACAAATCCAGTAACCAAGATTTAAATCTTCCACTTAGAGTTTACATGTTCTGATTGGGTCTACATGGGTTTTGCTTTGGGTATTCCAATTTTCTTCCCACCTGCCAAAGTTAATGTCAAGCTTTCTATTGATCCCATTGTGCATGAATGGGACTTGCAACCATTGACACTTGAATAGGCTTTTAATAATAATAATAGACAAGTGCACTCCCTGAATTTTATTAGGCATATTTGACAATGTTATGTGTTATATTTAAAATATACATAGTGCTATGATCTTGTCAATTAAAAAAAATCTGTCTAAAGTGTAATTGAATTGAAGAATATTTCCATCCATGTTTTCTTTGTCTTTTGATGATTTTAAAGCTGTAATCAGGTAGAACAAATACAGATTTTTTGTTCACATTACCCTACTGCATTAATTGAACATTTATTTCAACAAAGGAAAAGAAACGTTAAAGGGTATATTCATGCTGAAAAGGATAGAAAGTTAAAGACACAACATTTCAGCTGTATAGCCTTCATCAGGTATTCAAGTGAAAATGAAAGACCAGGTAACATATATTAAAGGAACAGGAGGGGACAAAGTCAATGCAGATGAAAGAAGTAAATGAAAAAACTGTCATTAGAGAAAATGAAGTGAAAGATTAAAACGTTGGTCATTAAGAACTGGGGAAATGTGTGATCTCAGGCTGAGAATGACTGTAGCTTCTTCAGTTTTATCCTTAAAAAGTGTCTTTTAAGCCCTGTGAAAGAACACAAACAGAGGGATGTGAAGTGTGGCTGTTTTAAAGGGATGTGAAGTGTTCTCCAATAGGCTTTCTAGGATCTTTGATATTAATGGTTCAAACATGCTACCAGTGATATTTTCATAACGAAAATAAGAACTAGAACTAAAAATATTGTTTTTCATTTTACAAGAACGAGAACTGAAATTAAGGCAAACAGAAAAACTAAAGCTAAATAAAAAAAATTAGTGATTTGTGAACAAACTAAAACAAGAACGAAAATTGAGTAAAAACTAAAAAACAGCAATAGCATTTTCGTTCAATCCGGTTCAGTCATGCAGAGGTGTTCTTTGTATGTTGCCCTAAGCGTTCACTTACGTTGCGCTCTTCACTATGCCGTGATCCTATAACCTGGGCTTACTATAGTCACGTGGCGCAACTTCCTTAAAAGACCGTTGTTTGTTTGTTGAGCACATTTAGCTAGTCAGGTTAAAGTAGTAAGCGCTTGTGGTTGACGATAGCGAGTTTTGCACAGATGTTTGCGGGTAGAAAGTGAGAAAGTAACGTGTGGAAATACTTTAATTACAGCGCAGATGATAATAAAAGCAAATGTAGTGTGCAAGAAGAAGAAGAAAAAAGTCTCGGCGGTTCAGTGCAGGGCTAGCAGGATCAGTGCTTAGTGGAAGTCCAGCACTTCTCTGGCACCATGACTGCACTTCATACAGGAACATGCGGTCTCACCTGTCATCATGAAAAGTAAAAAAAAATAATGATAACATAAAATAAGTTCGTCCTCTGGTCTGTGCTATAAATTTGATTTCTCTGTGATTCCAATAATTTTTATAATTTTTATAGTCAAAATCGCTGAATTTGCAAATTTCCTGTTCAAAAACGGAGGAGAAATGCGAGGTGCAACGAGATAATCCCTCACCTCAAACTGCGCTGTCCCTCACACACACTGTTGATGCATGCAATTGGCGCGTGCCTGTTGCTGTCTCTTTGTATGTTGCCAATAACTTGTTTGCACACGCGTTTATTATACACCCTGACTTTCCAGTCTGGCTAATATCTTTAATAAATGTGTGTGACATATCTAGTCTTGCTGATCGGAGTTATAAAACCACAGCGAAAATGTGTTATGAGCCCAAAATGTGCTTGTTGCTGCTGTTCTTCTATGCAGAGGCTCAAGGCGCCAATAAGTTAGCAATATCAGAAAATCAAGAGCACTGCAGAGGTCTGTTTCTTTTATTTTTATTTTTTGTTCCGACTTACTGCCAAAAATGGAAGATTAAGAGTTTTTAAAATAAAGGAAAATAAAGAGGACTTTTACAAGAAAGTGACAAAGTTTTCATGGAGAAGGATAGGCTCATGGACTTCAGTTACAAATAAAGGTAAGACCATAAACGGTTTTCAATTTTATAAAATTGGCATCAGACTAAGAAAAAAAATGCAATATTTAAAAACTAAATTTTGACCTTAAATAAAATGTCCTTTTGTTGAGCAGTCCGTATTAAAATTGATTAAAGCATCAGAATTAAAAGCTTTTAAAAACAATTAAGTATTTAAATTAAGGTCAAAACTGAAATCTGTTTTTTTTTGTACGCCATTCTATGCTTTCATTTGTATTGAATGAGTATGAACTGAGAAATTGCAACGGCAAATTTAGAACACATGGAGGGTGTAGAGCAAATGCGCTCTCTCCTCTCTCTCTTGCCGCTATAAATTTAGCGTTCCTTCTTAGCCAAAATGTACCTTACCTTTCTGTGTGTAAAGAATGCTGATGAGATATGAAACATAACCAGTAGTCAATGTGCATGCTGCAAATTGAATAGTGAATAAGCTACTCTTTTGGGTTCATATGTTTGTAAATCTTACTCTGAAGGAGTCCGTGCCTCACCAGCCATGAACGTCACCTCACGTCACTGCTACAGTACTGGCAGCAGAAATCGTCAACTTACAGCGCCGAGGACCTCGTCTGTGTACCTGCATTACAGGCGCTCGTCAAGCGAATATTTTCACTGTGCAGCTATCATTGCAACATGGTGCATTGATAGTGACGAGCAGGCACCCTGTCCATAGATTGTTCATGCCTCCCACAAGATGCTTGCTGCGCCGTGCGTGACCTTCAATGAAATAATTTATTGCAGCAGTACTGTCTCTGTCAAGCGTACTAACCTTCAATTCCTGTCCTTCCTTTTCTTTCTCCAAGTAACCAATCGCCACACAATCAGCTCTGTAATAGATGTTAAGCCATCTGTAAGCTTAGAACAACGATTCTTCAAAACTTTTAAGGAACATTGAAATATTTTCATAGTACATTTTTAATTATTCCATTCTATCCCCCAGCAAGAATACAGCACAAGGCAGGAACAATCCCTGAACTAGCTAGCACTGCAACACCGTGTCCTCACATGTTTAATTATTAACAATATAGTGTGGTGGATGGCTGGCGAGAGCTTCCGGCCCTCACCCCCAGGCTGCCAGGAGGAGCTCTCCCGACAGCATGGACGTGCCCCGAATTCCAGCAGGGCCTCATGGAGTTTGTAGTTTTTATGCACAGCCCTGCTGGATACCTTGGGGACCACCAGGAGTCGCTGTAGGGAGGCTCATGGACTCTTATGTGCCCTATAACCTGGAAGTACGTCCTGGTCACGTGAACAGGAGAGATGACGTACTTCCAGGTTGAAGAAAAGGACTTTTACCCTGACCCGGAAGTAATAAGGACTTGTGGACTATTGGGCAGAAACACCTCCGGGTCAGGAAGTATAAAAGGACTCTGGCTAAGTGTCTGGGAGTGGAGGAATTGTGATTATTGTAGTTGATTGATATTTATATGAGTAGTGTGGAGTGGAGGGTGCTTGGTGCACTGTATTATAAGAAAATAAAGAAGTCTTGGACTTTTACCTGGTGTTTGGAGTCGTACCTGAGGGTTCAAGAGGATGCTAAACTCCTCAACTGCTACACTAGATTATTTAAATGATGTTAACATTTTATCTGTATAATGTAATAAACATATTTTGCTGCATTTCATCTTAAAAATGATATCGTCATCATATGTAAATAGTCGCTTTTTAAAGTGGCTCAGGTTGTGCAATAACTGTATCGCAAGTTTACAGTGAGATAATTGTACTTATAAGTACAAGCAGTTCTACAAGGAGCACTTGATGGACTGATTGAGTGCATTTATAGTTCTTGGGATGAAACTGTTTCTGAAATGCGATGTCCCTACAGGAAAGGCTCTGAAGCGTTTGCTGTATGAGAGCAGTTTAATAGAGAGCATGGCCAAGGCAGCGTGTGCTTGATGCTGTATACTGATAATTCTCTTTCCGATCACCTGCTGTAGAGCTGTGATTCCACACTCAGATACAGTGATATAAACACTCCATGTAGTGCAGTGAGAGTACTATGGAACAAGAGGATCTGGCTGAAAGAAGAAGAAGGTGCAGTGAGAGTAGCAATGCTAAAGCAGCTATGGTATTTGGAACAGTTTGGCCATTCCGTGGACCATTATTTTGTAACAGGTTAATTACAATCAGATGCCTTAAACTAATAAACAATATGTGGTTAATTTCAGTGTATTTGATAAAGCCGTGTCAAGGGTGGATCTAAAATGTGGATCTAAAAAAGAAAGGGAAACCAAAGCACTGCTTTGACGCTGGGTGCCACCAGTTTGAAAAACCGAGTGGAGAACTTGCGCACTCCAAGCATTTAGCTCACGTGAAAATGTGTGTGGCTTTTCGCCAAGTTTAGGTTTTATACTGTACATCGCGATTTGAGTGTGGAAACAGGCTTATGCAACATTTTTGTGTGTACGCACCGTTTATACATGAGGCCCCTGGAGAGCATAATTACTATCTTTTAAGTATGAAGGGAGACCTTCAATCAGTGGTGGAAGCACAAGAGTAGCAGCAAGCTGAAACATGAGAGTGGCATTTCACATACACATATAGTAAAGTTCAACTGGAGTAAAAGCTGACATCTGATGAGGAGAAGTAACCAACAGTGCAAAGTCGATTGCCCAGCAGGAGGTGAAAGCACTGAAGCTACTGCAGAAAGGGATGAACATGAGCTGGGTGCTGAACATAAGTTGCATTTATTCTCCACCCATGGAAGGCATGTTTATATGTTGTATGCCCTATAGCAAGTACAGTTTAGGTTTTTTGGCCAACGACATGGACAATTTCACCTGCCAAAAGTACTTAGTTAATTTAGAGTTGGTTGGGAATATATGTAATTTGGAGGAAAGTGTTAGGATCTTGATACCGATTAGGGAAACCAAAAATTGATAGACTCGGTTTGTTTAGACAATTTGACCACTTCTGATTTGGCTTTAGTCGCTCCATGTCCCACTGTAGTCAGAGCGCAGCCAAAATCAGCAGAACAAAGAAGTCAAAATTTTAGTCCCTTGGCACCCAGGTCATCATTTCGGACCTAGAACAGATTCTCAGCACTCTACAGCATGCCCGTGGAGCCTGAGAACAATAAAGTTCTCATAACTGGCAACTCCATAGACCAGAATGTTAGAATTCCAAACTATGTTAATGCTAGCAGTTAACGTTAAATGCCTTCCTGGGGCAATGTATCTGATATTGAGGCTAAACTGGATCTACTTTACCTGTATTGCTGCATGTTGGCACTAACAATACTTATTTACAGAAATTGAAGGTAATAAAGAGGAACTTTATTTCTCAATGCACCAAAGCAAAAAGAAAATGTCAGTATTTAATTGTGTTTGGCCCTTTACCAATTTTATTACAAAGAGGAGGTGTAATTCATGGCAGATTACATTCTGTTCACTGCTGGCTAGAAACATGGGGCCTCATGCATAATGCCGTCCGTAGAACCCACACTAAAACTTGGTGTACGGACAAAAGTGGAAATGTGTGTATGCCAACTTCTGCATTGTTCAGCTCCATAAATCCCAGTCAGCATGAAAGTAACACTCGTGCATGCGCCTGCAGCCCCACCCCGACTCCTCCCAGAATTACAGCTCTTTGAATATGCAAATCAATATGAATAGCTCCTTATGTTTTGCATTCTGTGAAAAGGCAATGGCAAAAGCATGGGGAAAAAGAAGAATTTCAGCGAATACCAAGTAGAGGCAAGGAAAAACGTACTATTTGTTGGTTTAAGCAGTGATGTAAACAACTAAAGGAAGCTGAACAAGTGACAGAGTGGCGGAGAAACTCAAAAATTCAAGTTCAGAAAGTCGCACAGTACCCAAAATAAATAAGAAGTGGTCAGATATCAAAGTCGCCCACTATCTGAGTATCATATGGAAGCGTATTAGGGTACAAAGAAAAGAAAAAAACTTGGACACAGTGTGAAAAGAGGTTGAAATTTCTACTTTAATCACTTAGTTTATTTTGTCATTAAAGCAGAACATCATAAACTTCATCTTAAAATCCTTTAATTTAATAGTTTCTCAAATCCCATTTTAACTAAAGTGGCATGTTAAATGCTTTGTATTCTATGTATTATTCAATGTATGCATGTGAATCACTACATACTTCTTAAACGGGCTTTCTCTTATGCCGACAGGACACAGAATACATTACATTCATGATATTACAGCTCTCTGAACAATTTAAATACTAAGATCTATACTTAATATTTTAATGATGATAGAAATTAAAGCATGTATAAAACTTTGAGGCACGTTGGCGAAGTGGTAGCGACGAGCTGGTGCCCCTTCCACAGATTGTTCCTGCCTCCTGCAAGATGCTTGCTATGACGTGCGCGACCCTCAATAGAAAAATTTATTGCAGCAGTACTGTCTCTTTCAAACGTACTAACCCCTGATTCCTGTCCTTCCTTTTCTTTCTCCAAATAACCAATCGCCACACAATCAGCTATTTAAAAAATTTCAAGCCATCTGTAAGTTTAGAATGCCGATTCTTCAAAACTTTTAAGGAACACTGAAATGTCTTCATAGTACATGTTTAATTATTCCATCCATCTATCCATCCAGGGTCACGCCAGCCCCAGCAAGCATACAGCACAAGGCAGGAACAATCCCTGAATGGGGGGCCAGCTCATCACTACTGCTGCCCACCAAGTCCTCACATATTTAATCATTAACAATATACATTATTTAAATCAAGTTAAAAATTTATCTGTATAATGTAATATATATACTTTACTGCATTTCATCTTTAAAATGATATCAAAAGCTCCAAGTGGATAGCGTCTGGAAATCTAAATCAACTTAGAAGTCAGTTGTCATCATCTGTAAATACACGCTCTTAATTGAATTGAATTCCTTTATTGTTATTGTATGATACAATAAGATTCAATATGCAAATCTTCCATAAACTTATTTTCTAATAAAATTGTAAAATAACAACAACAACAACAAGAAAGTAATAAAAATAATAATAGGATATAAAACAGTGAAAATATTCAATATGAAAGCATAAATAGCTCAGGTTGTGCAATATTACAACTGTAATGCAAGTATACAGTGAGGCAATTGTACTTATAAGTACAAACAGTTCTACCGGGAGCACTTGGACTGATTGAGTGCGTTTATAATTATTATGTTTCTGAATCACGAGGTTCGTACTGGAAAGGCTCTGAAGCGCTTCTCGAATGGGAGAAGTTCAAATAGACTGTGGGCATGGCTGAGGCAGCGTGTGCCAGAAGCTTTATTCCAATATTTCTCCCTGCTCTTGACACAATGTGCGGTAGAGCTTTCTGATCAGTTGCTGCAGAGCTGTGATTCCACACTCAAATACACTGGGTTAAAATACTCTGAATGTAGTGCTGAAAGTAACAATGCTAAAGTGGCTATGGTATTTGGAATAGTTTGGCCATTCGGTGCACAATTATATGGTTACAGGTTAATTACAATCAGATGCCTTGAACTAAAAAACGATATGCGGTTAATTTCAGGGTGTTTGATAAAGCCATGTCAGGGATGTGAATCTAAAAAATAAAGGGAAACCACACAGGAACAGTAGCACTGCTTTGACGCTGGGTGCTGCCAGTTTGCAAAACCAAACAGAGAACTTGCGTACACCAGGGATTGAGCTGGCATGAAAATATGCGTGGCTTTACGCCAAGTTTAGTTTTTATACATCGCGATGTGAGCATGGAAATGGGTGTATGCAACATTTTTGTGCATACGCACCGTTTATACATGAGGCTCCTGCTGTGTAATTAAAAGCATAGCGTTTGTAAACAATTGGGATAATATTTGGGAAAGGCCTGGAGTTTTAAAGAGAGATGGTCTTCATCCTAACTGGAGGGGATCTTTTGTTTTATCCCAAAATATTACAGCAAAACAGCATGGCTGACTGATCAGCACACCATCCTGGCTGTAGTCTTCTGATATTAAATCACAGGTTCTTATATATCCTACCTGTTACTATGCTGTAGATGTTACCCAGAATCCCTGGCATGGGGCATCTTATAAATTTAGTTTTGATTCAAATCTTAAATTACTTGATAACCTAAATATATGGTGTATAATTAGACCAAGAGATAAAACCAGATCCTCCACCAGGGGCACCTGTAATAGTAATCTAATTCAAATTAAAACAAAAAATATATTGTCAGTTCAGAAACATCTATGCAGTTTAAATGCTACTTATTAAACATTTGCTGTCTTGGAAGTAAAGCTGCTTTGGTAAATGATATCATATTAAGTACAAAACCTAAATTGTGTCTTCTCTCTGAAACTTGGCTTAGTAAATCCAAAACTGTTCCCCTAGCTGAGGCATCACCAGATGTATACACATTCTTTCATAAATATAGAGATACTGATCAAGGAAGCAGCCTTGGAATAATTTATTGTGACAAAACACAAACTGCTACTGTAAATGTAGACGACTTCACATCCTTTAAGGCACTCATTTTAAATATTAAAACAGATTCCAGCACAATTATAATGCTATTCTACAGACCACCAGGATCATATTCATAGTTCATGACTGAATCTGGCAATCTTTTATCCGATTTGGCTATAAGTTATGATTGTGAGGCATTGATGGGGGATTTTAATGTAGATAGATAGATAGATAGATAGATAGATAGATAGATAGATAGATAGATAGATAGATAGATACTTTATACACATTGATGTGGAAATTGACACTTTTAGCAAATGCTTTATTTATTTTTTTAAATTCAGTAGGGTTTTGTTAGACTGTCGACAATCCAACTCATAATCATAACCACGCATTAGATTTAATTATAACTTACAGTTGAAAATCAAAATTTAAATATTATTCCATTAAAATAAGGTTATTTCTAATCACTACTTAATTTCATTTGATTTCGTTCTTACCTACACATTCACAGATTAAAACAAAGTGTGACATCTAGATTGTAAATCTACTTCAAAATGTATAGGTATTTTGTGTAAATCAAGTGTAATTGTAGAAAACAACTTAGATCAGATCTAATATCAAATTATAATATGACCTTGGGAGAGGCTTTGGACGCAGTGGCTCCCCTTAAAACAAAAGTGATCAAATCACATAGAAACTCACCCTGGTTTAATGAGAGCACTCAAGCTCTTAAATTAGAGTGTCGAAAACTGGAGCATAGATGGAGAACAGAGCTGCAGGTTTTTCATATTGCATGGAGAGACAGTGTTAAATATTAAAAAAATATATGTTTAAAATCTTCTCAGACTACTATTTTAAAATAATAGATAACATCAATAATAATCCTTTTGTACTGTTTAGAACAGTGGCTAATCTAACAAACAGGAATTCAGAACTACAGTGCAAAATACCAACATAATTTAGCAGTACAGACAGTATATAGCAGGCTGCTGCTATTTCCTCTGCCATCCTCACCACTCTCTGGTGGGACTTCTGATCTAAAACAGTGCAGCTCCCATAACAGAATGTGAAGTTGCTGGTCAAGATGCTCTCTATATGTCTCTGTAGAGTGTTGTGAGGACGGGCAGGGCGGGGGCATGGATTGGATTTACTCTCCTCATCCGTTGCAGAAAGTGAAGGCACTACTTTGCCTTCTTGGCAAGGGAGGTGGTATTTGAAGTCCACGTCAGGTCATCAGTGATGGCCACCCCAAGGAAACTGATGCTTCTTCCTGACACCACAGCGTTGCCATGGGTTATAAGTGGACTATGTGCCATGTGTTTCCTCCTGAAGTTAACAATGATCCCCTTTGTCTTGTTGACATTCAGTGACAGATTGTTGTTGTCACACCAGACAGCAAATTGGTTCACTTACTCTCTGTAGGCGGAGTCATTATAGTTGCTGATGAGGCCCACCTCCTTTGTGTTATCTGTGTAATTGATTAAATGATTTGATTTATGCCTGGCACAACAGTTGTGAGTCATCAAAGTGAACAACAGAGGGCTCAGAACACAGCCCTGGCTGGACCCCAGTGTTCATGGTGATAGTCTCAGAGATGTTTTTTACCACGGGTGTTTGTCTGTAAGGACAATGTCCAGTTGCATAATATATTGTTAATGCCTAGTAGGTCAAGCTTTCTTACCAAATGCTCTGAGTTAACTGTATTAAAAGGGGAGCTAATGTCAATAAAGAGCAGCCGTGCATAACTATTCTTTTTCTCCAGATGGACCATGGTGAGATGTTGCCAATATGGCATTATCAGTGGAGCAGTTAGGGCGGTGCTCAAACTGAAGTGGATCATACATTACAGGGAGTTTGGATGTCATATGGTCCTTGACCAACCTTTCAAAGAACTTCTTCATGATGGCAGTGAGTGCTATAAGGCTATAGTCATTGAACGTTGATGCTTCTGAGTTCTTTGAAAATGGTATTATAGTAGTGGCTTTGAAGCACAGAGAGGTATGATGGCTTGCCTCTGGAAGGTATTTTAAATGACTTTAAGAACGTGCATCAGTTGGTCAGCACAAAGGACCCTGAGTACACACCCTGGTATGCTGTCAGGACCTGCAGCTTTCCATGGGTTGATCCTGCGCAGTGTCCCCTGAACATCAGCTGGGTCAAGACAGAGTTGTTCTTTTCTTCAAACCGGTGTCACGCACGAGTGATTAGGGAGCAGCTGAGCGACCCGGTTTGTGGCGTAAAACGTCCCGGGGGGGACATGTGGCAGTGTACTAACCTTTCTTTCTTTACTTCCTCAGAAAGACCGAAGCGGCGGAGCCGTAAAGAGCGCCCGGACATGTCGAGAAAACGCACACTTCCGGGTGCAGATGTAAACAATGACAAGCCGTGATGACGTCAGACCCAGAATCCAACGCACCACTTCTCAGCATCCTTCACTCATTATTTCCTGTCCACCGTTATAAAATGTCCGTCCTTCCCTACTAGTTTTGTCAAATTTTGAGTTACAGTGAACTGATTTTTGACCTTTTATTTTGATCTACAGTATACGGGGCTTAAAAACCCCAACCCTTAATCGGTTGTTGTCTCATTATTTCACAGTGGCGTAGTCGTGCGGATTAAGAAAAATTATAACGTCCGAAGATGACAGAAGGACAAGACCTGAACGCGGTCCTTAACACACTCGTCGTGGAGCTGCAGGCAGTGAAGATGGACGCAGCCGCGACTAAAACAGAGCTCGCTGATACGAGGAGGCGACTGGCGGCAGCAGAAGCGGTAAGACCGGAGCCAGCGAGCCCTCCTCTCCCTCCGATGTTGCCCCTTACGGCCGATGACGACATAGAGTCGTTCCTAAGTATTTTTGAGCGTACCGCCACCCGTAACCAGTGGCCGCGGGCTGTGTGGGCGTCCCTCTTGGCGCCGTATTTGAAGGGACCCGCGCAGCGGGCTTATCACGACCTCCCCGAGGAGGAAGCCGCCCAATACGACCTCCTGAAGGCCGAAATTTATCAAAGATACAGAGTGACCTCCGGCCAGCAGGCACGTGCCTGGCGGCAGTGGCGTTTCGACCCCGCACTCCCAGCAAGAGCCCAGGCTTTTGAGTACTGGGGTAAGCTAGGGCGCTGGCTACGGCCAGATAAGAACCAGGCTCGCCAGGTGGTAGAGCAAGTGGCATGCGAGGGTCTGATTTATGCGATGCCAGATTATCTCGCCCAGCAGGTCCGGAGGCACCCGTTTAAGGACATGAATGGTGTTCTGGAGGTGCTAGAGCGACAACTGGCGGTGACCCAATTCGGGGGGGCTGATGGCTCCAGTTGGGGGTCTCGACAAGGACAGCCCGTTGTCCCCGAGCCCTCTCGCCGCGCCGCTGAGGCTCCGGTCAAGCCCAAAGAGCGTAAACTCGCGCTCCCGCGCTGTTTCAAGTGTGGGGACCCGGGACACTTGCTGCCAGCTTGCCCCCTCAATCAGGAGCCCATGGACTGCACCTGGACCCGAGAGGAAAGGTACTGTGCACTGTCTAATCCTCTCACGGTTACTAATACAGGAGTGGTGTTATTCAATGGGCACTTGGTGGTGGCGATGTTTGACTCCGGGAGTAACATTACAATTGTTGCTCGCCGTTATGTTTTACCGCGACAGTGGCTCGCCCAGCATTTGGGGGTCAAGTGTGTGCATGGAAAGACCAGATCCTACAGGTCCGCAATGTGTTTCATCTCCTGGGAAGGGACTCTGAAACGAATGATGGTTGCCGTGATGCCGGAAAGTCCCTTCTCAGAAATATTGGGACGGGATTGGTCTGACAATAAAAGCGGTAGGACTATCACCACTCCAAAAACCGAACTGGGTCTGGTTATGGGCGGTCAGGAAGCCCTCCCAGCTGCTCTCAGGTCATGCACTTCAGCGACTTTTGATGACGTAGGGAGCTCGGGGGAGCGCTGTTCGGCGCCAGACTTCCACCCGGAAGTGGCACCGGGTGGAGTTCCGGAGCAGCTGAGTGCTCCCACGGACCCAATAGTGGATACCCTCAGTGGTCTCGATGTACAATATCGCTCTACTCCCGCGTCATTCAGAAGAGAACAATGGAACGATGATTCCTTAAAGTTCGCCAGAAATGCTATAGTGTCCGCTGACGACGTGTCGTCTATGCCTTCCACACCACACGGACCCTACTTTGTATTGGAGAATGACTTGTTGTATCGAGTAGCCGAGCATGACGGCGAGGTACAGAAGTTGTTGCTAGTACCGCGGACTTACCGGCGGGAAGTCTGCGAACTAGCTCACGCCCACCTCCTAGGTGCCCATCTCAGGGCCGAAAAAACACTGGAGAGGGTGAAACTCCGGTTTTACTGGCCCGGGATCAATGAGGAGGTCCGACGTTTTTGTCAATCCTGCCCGGTTTGTCAATTACGAAAGATTCCTAGGAGGGACAGTGCTCCTCTGATCCCGATTCCCCTTATTGACATACCATTTGAACGGATCAGTGTCGATCTGGTGGGACCCCTGGAACCCTCGGTGCGTGGTTGCAAATATATTTTAGTAATGGTGGACTACGCAACTCGATACCCCGAGGCAGTTCCCTTGCGAGCTGCTAATACAAAGAACATCGCACGGGAATTAGTAGGATTATTTTCCCGGGTGGGCATACCCAAAGAAATCCTCACGGATCAGGGTACTCCCTTCACCTCGGAAACGTTCAGGGAAGTTGCCAAACTACTCCGGGTTAGGCATCTTAAGACATCCGTTTATCATCCCCAGACGGATGGACTAGTTGAACACTTCAACCAAACATTGAAGCAGATGCTCCGCAAAGTAGTCAGAGAGGACGGTAGAAACTGGGATCAATTTTTACCACTAGTACTTTTCGCATACAGGGAGGTACCCCAAGCCTCCACAGGGTTTTCCCATTTTCAATTGTTGTATGGGCGTCAACCACAGGGATTATTGGATATACTAAAAGAAGGATGGTAGGGGGAGGCCCGTCCCTCCACCAATGTATTAGAATATGTCGCACAGTTACGCGATAAATTGGAGAAAATTAGACCGTTACTAAAAGATCACATGTCCAAAGCTCAAGCAGCGCAGGTCCGGAATTATAACCGGAATTCGTCTTTACGTGAATTCCGACCTGGGGACCGTGTAATGGTGCTCGTGCCCACCTCACACTCCAAATTATTGGCTCATTGGCAGGGCCCATACAAAGTTAAGGAGCGAAAAGGACTCATTGACTAACTGGTGAGCCAGCCGAATCGTCGGCCGAGTGAGAGAGTTTATCACATTAACCTTCTGAAACCGTGGAGAGAACGGGAACCTGACCCTCCTCCCGGCCCTGCTCTCTCCCTTTTCTCTGAAAATACACCCCTTAACTTCGGCTCCAATTTGACGTCCCAATAACGACAAGAGCTCGAAAGAGCTATCTTGTCTGTCCCGGAGGTGGTCAGCGAGGCACCTGGCCGGACCTCATTGATTAAGCATGACATTGTGACTACCCCGGGGGTGGTTGTCCGGGAACGACCCTACCGCCTCCCTGAGGCGAAATGTGCTGAAGTGGAGCTAGAGGTTCAACGGATGTTGGACATGGACATCATCGAGGAGAGCCATAGCCCTTGGTCTAGTCCTATCGTCCTCGTATCCAAGCCGGACGGGTCGTGGAGATTTTGCAACGACTTCAGACGTCTTAATCAGGTCTCGAAGTTCGATGCCTATCCCATGCCCCGGGTAGATGAGCTCCTAGAGAGACTGGGGTTACGGCCCGCTATCTGACTACGCTTGACATGACGAAGGGGTATTGGCAAATTCCCTTAACGGATTCCGCGAAAGAAAAGACGGCATTCAGTACCCCTAGCGGGCACTGGCATTATAAGGTACTCCCATTTGGGCTGCACGGGGCACCAGCGACATTTCAACGTCTGGTTGATCGAGTGCTACGGCTCCACCAATTCTATTGTGCCGCCTACCTGGATGACGTGGTCATCTATTCCGGCACCTGGGAGGAACATATAGTGCAGGTTTATACAGTCCTCCTGACGCTAGCGAAGGCTGGACTTCGTATCAATCCTCGGAAGTGTTACTTTGGGATGAACGAAACCCGCTATTTAGGCTACCTAGTGGGAGGAGGATTAGTCAAACCACAGTGCACTAAAATTAAAGACATCTTGGAATGGCCCCGTTCCGATGGTCAAAAAACAGGTGCAGGCCTTCTTAGGCTTAGTTGGGTACTACCGCCGGTTTGTGCCCCGCTTTTCTGAGAGAGTAGCACCTTTGACGAATCTTACAAAGAAGCGGGCTCCTTTTACTGTGGTGTGGAGCAAGGAAGCGGATCGAGCTTTTTGTGATTTGAAACGGGCCCTTACCTCGGCACCCATATTGCACACTCCTAACTTTTCTTTACCATTTCTCCTCCAGACTGATGCTTCGGACACAGGTTTAGGTGCCGTGCTGAGCCAAAGCATCAATGGTGTCGAGCACCCTGTGATGTATCTGAGCCGGAAACTGCTGGACCGGGAGACCAGGTATGCAGCGGTGGAGCGGGAAGCCTTGGCTATTAAATGGGTGGTGACCCACCTGCGGTACTACCTGCTGGGACGGGAATTCACGTTGATAACGGACCATGCCGCTCTCCAGTGGATGGCCCTGCATCGTGACTCGAATCCTCGTGTCACCAGGTGGTTTTTGGACCTGCAGCCGTTTAAGTTCACTGTCGTTTATCGTCGGGGCTCCCTACAGGCCAACGCTGATGCTCTCTCCCGCATTCACGACCTCTCGGTTCGGGTCGCCCGACCTAGTAGGTCTGGGCTAACGGGGGGGTCCTGTCACGCACGAGCGATTAGGGAGCAGCTGAGTGACCCGGTTTGTGGCGTAAAACGTCCCGGGGGGCACATGTGGCAGTGTACTAACCTTTCTTTCTTTACTTCCTCAGAAAGACCGAAGCGGCGGAGCCGTAAAGAGCGCCCGGACATGTCGAGAAAACACACACTTCCGGGTGCAGATGTAAACAATGACAAGCCATGATGACGTCAGACCCAGAATCCAACGCACCACTTCCCAGCATCCTTCACTCGTTATTTCCTGTCCACCGTTATAAAATGTCCGTCCTTCCCTACTTGTTTTGTCGAATTTTGAGTTACAGTGAACTGATTTTTGACCTTTTATTTTGATCTACAGTATACAGGGCTTAAAAACCCCAACCCTTAATCGGTTGTTGTCTCATTATTTCACACCAGATAAAGAAAGTGTTAGTGTATTGAGGAATATTAATATTGTCATCACAGAGTGGTGGAGGAGATGTGTATGTCATCGACTGTATGCTTTGCCACAAGTGCCTGGGGTCTTTTGAATCAGTGAAGTGACCATGGATTTTCTGTCTATAAGCATGCTTTGCTGCTCTCACTCCCTGGGTTCAGGTTTGCTCATGCAGATCAAAGAGCATTTTTGCCCTCAGCTTTCAAGACAGCATTTCATGTCTCTAGTGAACCAGGGCTTCTGTTTGGCATGTGTGGTGATATTCCTGATGAGGGCCACATTTTCCACACACTTGGATATGAATCCCACCACAAACTCAGCATACTCCCCCAGACTGATGTGCTGGTTGACAGTGGCAGCCTCTCTGAACGCATTCCAGTCTATACATTCATAACAGTCCTGGAGTGCTGAAAATGCTCACTCTGGCCAAGTACTTATCTGCTTTCTTCTATTTAGCAGTGCCCTGGATGCTGGAATAAGCATAACAGGAAGATAGTCCGAATTTCCAAATTGGGGAGGGGGCCTGCCCTAAATGCTTGTTTGATGTTTGTGTAAACTCAGTCTAATGTGTTTTCTCCCTTGGCTGCAAAGTCCACATATTGGTAATAATGCAAAATTGTTCTCATGTTGGCTTGGTTAAAGTTTCCAACTATAATATGAACACAGTCCAGATTAGTATTTTACATTGCGCTGTCCAAGTGATACAGTGTAGATAGTGCGTCTTTTATGTTTGCACTGGGGGGAATGTATACAGTGGTGATGCTATTATGGTCAGCATTTTAGCGTTAGGAACTCTATATTTTCCAGACAGTGGCTTGAGACAATTTCACTGTTAGTGCACCAATTGTTGTTAGCTATTCAAGTTTAGATCATTTGCTATTTCACTATCTGTATATTTTAATTCCTATTTACTATTTCTGATACATTTCAACTCCTCTTTGACTGTTGTGCTTCAAGAAGGGAATTGCTATACCAGGAAGAGTAATGTTTTTTCCCCATGAAGTTGTAGAGGACACATGAAATAGCCTCAGAAAAGCATAGTATACCATGAATAGAGGACTGCATCGCAAAGACAAAAGAGTGCACTCCAACACAAGAAGAATACACCACTTGAACGCAGAGGCAACAACAGCAAAAACTCCACACATCATCAGACATCATCTTTAAAGACTTGGTATTGTAAATCTGTGCCAAGATAAATTAGAACTTTAAATAACCAGTAAACAGCCAGCCTCTTCTGTGTCACAAGTTTGTCTGTCTTGCATCCTGTATATATGCAGTTATCATATTTCTATCATCCTTGTGTTTATCAATAAATTTTGTTATTGTTTTTAAAACAAGTCTAATGGCTGGAGAACACCACCTATAGAGAAAGGTAAGGAAAATAAAGTAGGAGCCATACCAATTTTTTAATTAATTTCTGGCATTGCCAAAGGCAAGACTGATAAGTAGTTAATCAACTTAACAATTTTCACTGCCCCTGTGTGGGCAACTTAAAGTTTTTGATTCTTCTTATAGTCATGATCATTCATCATGTGAAAGCGGGACGTCAGATGGTATAGTTACTACAGCATTGCTGTTGGAGAGAATGGAGGAAATTTCCTTTTCTTGCTTGATTTTCTGAAAGGAGTTGAGTTTGCTCCCCTTATTTTTGCTGAGAAAGTCATAAAGCATGAAATTCACGGTTCTAATGAGGTCACTGAGGAAAGAAAGATAGAGGAACAATAATGCACATGGTTTTAGGTCTCCTTGAAAATTAATAACTGTATTGGGTTGAACTGAAACAGATAATTAGTAGCATGAGCATGGGAAAAGCATACATAAAATTTATTATTATTATTATTAAATAATGTGAATTTTTTGGTATAAATATTATTTAACTCTATAGCACATATGTAAAAATGGTAGCATCAATTAGATTTGAATGTAATGTTTTGATTTGTAATCTTGTTTTAGAGGTTTTAGATCAAAAGTAATATACTTTGAACTGTGGTACAGTGGTTGAGGTTTTGGATCTCATACACTGAGGTTGTGGGTTTAAATCCTGCCACTTACACTGTGTGACCCTGTGCAAGTCACTTCACCTGCATCTGCCCCAGTTGACTCTCATTTGTTGTAAGTTGCTGTGTATAAAGGTGTTGGCCAAACTGTGATTTACTTTAACATTTTATATACAGCTTTGAAGTTTACAGGCTAAACATTTACAGTTTATAGCCCATGCAATGAACTGAAAGTTATAAGCATTGTACAGAAACGTACAGGTGCAAATAAATTATATCCTGAACTATGTACAATGTCCAGCACCTCTATGTCCTGTCTGTAGTGGACCTCTTTACTGAGCTTCACATGCATTTAAACTGATTAAGGCATATCGTTGCTACTAGTTTGTGTTGTAAGTAGGGCTTGAAGTGGGACAGTATGCTATACAGGCAATAACCTATTTCTGCTTTGCAGAACAAAGCATAGGATACTATTACACTCTTACCTCAAAGGGGACACCCCGGTTCTCCACAATATTACATGTATTTGACCACCAAAGGGAAATCCTCCTAACCTTTTGTTTTTCGAACTATATGAATGTATATTTTCATGCTTGACAATCCAAGGAGGACAGAGTATCCCAAGCCCACATTTGTATATATTTTATACCACACTGCAAGGTATAAGAAGAAGCTGACAGAATAGAAAGTAATGCATGTTTTTGTCTTTCCACTTTGCTTTTACTGGCTTAAATTGTATAAACAGGTAAGCTCAATTGCTTTGTGTGATTCCTTGTCAGTGGTCCATGCAGAAAAGGACACAGCTCAACAACATTATTAGTGACAAATATCGACAAATAAACAAACACGGGTTGGCTAATTTTCTTTTTTTATGTAACTTCACCAAATTTCCATGAAATTTGTCAAAAAAACATAATCACTTGTCTTTTTTCATGCCCAGGACACTGCCTCTTCTTCAGCCATCCAGCCTATGTATTGGTTACTGCTGCTATTTGCATAGCCCGTCAATTAATTCTGCTGCTTCCTTCATTTGCATAAGGCCCTATCTCAGCGCAGCATAGAATGTTAGCATAATATTAATAAATATCGAAAAATGAAACATGACCAACAAATAAAAAAAGTATAGGCCTGCTATTTTCTTTTTTCTATACTGTCACCAGATTTTAATCAAGTTAGTCAAAGCACTTTTGTGATTTTTGGGGCATTTAGTTTTTTCTATGGTAGGTGGAGTTTTACGCCTAAATATCCTTATAATGAAACTAGGGGGCTTACCCCCTGCTCGCTTCGCTTGCCAACCCCCCTTGCCTGCGCTACGCGCCAGCCACTTTGCATCTCTGCCGCTCACGTTGTGAAGAGGGAGGCTGAACGCACCCCAAGGAGATGCGGTCGCTCCTCTGAAACCCCCTCTTAAACTGTGATACATTGGGAAATAAATACAGTTTTTTTTAACTCCTCTTTGCTCGATCAGCTGCTGGCTTGCTGGCGCTTCAAACATTTAAAAGGCTGTAAAGCAGCTGTCTTTGTCATCTATTCTTTGTCTTTTATTTCTGGCCCCGGGCATGGTTAAATCTCTTGGCACAAAGTCTCGTCTCGTGGGATGTGAGTTCTTGATATTATAGTTTATAATTTAAAAATGGAATAAGAATCTGAAAATCTAACAACATCACATTAAAGTTCGATAAATTATCAAAAGAATGATACCAAACAGGTATATGTAGGTTTTAAAATTTAAAATCATGACAAAAAGTGACATAAAAATGTCACATAAAATCGTTGCACAAAATTTTAGGCTTAGGATTTTATATATATAGAGTAGATGTACCTATTGTCTTAGATGTACAGTCCTGCCAAATTTCAGCTTTTAACTAAACAAGAAATAGTGTTTTGATGATGTGTGAGTGAGTGAGTGAGTGAGTGAGTGAGTGAGTGAGTGAGTGAGTGAGTGAGTGAGTCAGTGAGTCAGTTAGTGAGTTAACTTTGCATTATGTATATATTCATATTTGCATTAATGAGAAGCTCTTAGCACAAAATATATGTCATGTTTATGAGTGAATTGGAAAAGGATCAAATGCAGAATGATACCTTCAGGCAGGGCCGGATTTTCCTATAGGCTAACTAGGCTTCAGTCTAGGGCCTCAAGATCAAGAGGGGCCTACATTCAAATTGTTAGCAAAATTAAAATTACACTATTCTAAAAACAGTGAACACTAAAACACTGAACCGAAAATAAGGAGAAATTCTACGCATATGACTAATAAACAAACATAAAAATGTATTGGTTAAGATCAACGCGTTAATTTTCCACACAGGTTAGTACCAATCACAACATGTTTCATTTAACATATTGATATATATCATAGTAATGATGTATTTTATTATCTCTCATGTAATTTACAAACTTAAAAATGGAAGATGAAAGGGCCTCATAAGTGGAATAGCCTAGGGCCTCTTTTGATATAAATCCGGCCCTGCCTTCAGGGTACCAGAGAAGTGTTTAGAAAAAATACTCTGAGTGTAGTTGTAAATAAAGAAGTGGGGTTACTGGAATAGGAAAAAAAACCCAACCCATGCTTCAATGTGAAGGAATGTGGCTGCAAGCGTTACTAATGAAGATAAGAAACTAATAATTCAAAATTACAAAAAGGCTGATCGTGACACTGACATACAAAATATCACAGCTTTGTATGACATGTCTAAAGTAACATGATGCTAAAATTAGTGCGAAGTAAAACAAACAAGTTTTCTTTTAACAATTGAACATCAGCTTATTCCTTCGTCGTTTTTTCAAAAATTTTGAGTTGTATTCGATTAGTTACATTCAGCCTGACAGTCCTAATACTTACTATCCGATATAAATGAATAAAGGGTTGCTGATGCTCCATCTGTGCATGACACCGGGGCTTAAATAGTTTAGTTCATAGAAACTCTTATAGAAAAAGCTGCCTAGCATTATAATCATTAGCAACAGAAAGATGTTCTTTTCTACTTGCTGCAAGACAACACATTCCTTGTGGATTACTTAACATTAATCATTTGCCCGCATAGCTAATTTGAACTGGCTTTTAATTAGATTTTTTTGACCTTTTTATTGCTGGGTTAGACGGAACAGTCCTGTAAACCGGTTCTTTTGCACCACGTATAGAGAATGGACTAACATTAAACGAACCTTTCTCTAAGAAAAATTGGGTAATTAACTGTTGCTCTCTCTTCTCTTGTTCAAGCTTTTCTTGCCTTTCTTTCTTTTTCTTTAACCCGAATTTGACATCAACATTTTTATTTAAGCAAAACGAAAATGCATCTGATGTTATATAGCAAGTGTATGGATTGCCACTCTGCAATACAAGTTTTTGAAATACATCTTTCCTGAAGAAGGGGCCTGAGTTGCTTTGAAAAGTTGCATATTGTAATCTTTTTATTTAACCAATAAAAGGTGTTATTTTGCTTGACTTCTCACTAATCTGACTAAAAGAGAGGGGGGTGGAATACTATGTAGAGACTGCCTGCGTTACTACTTCTGGCACAAATCATTAGTATCTAATCATAAGTAAATTAATATTCAAAATGTTATTTCAAAACTACCCATTAAAAACTGATAAAGTTATGTTCCAATATTTTTAGGGTAGGGTCGTGGGGTTCAGTGGCTGTGGGGGATCTGTTGGTGAAGAAAGATTCACTGATCTTGACTTTGCTGATGATGCTGTGATCTTTGCAGAGTCAATGGAATCTCTGATCAGGGCTCTTGAGAGACTGAGCGAGGAGTCTGAGTGTCTGGGCTTGCGAGTGTCCTGGATAAAAACAAGATCCAGGCCTTCAATGACCTCTTGGGCACAGCTATCAGCAGAGAGAGTGTCGACCTT
Source organism: Erpetoichthys calabaricus (assembly GCF_900747795.2). Taxonomy (NCBI): domain Eukaryota; kingdom Metazoa; phylum Chordata; class Cladistia; order Polypteriformes; family Polypteridae; genus Erpetoichthys; species Erpetoichthys calabaricus. The sequence continues at coordinate 94,530,430 of NC_041404.2, forward strand.
GTCGAGAGGTTTACTTACCTCGGCAGCGACATTCATGTCTCTTTTGACTCTTCCTGTGCAGTTAATAGATGGATTGGGAGAACATGGGAGGACATGATGTCGCTCGAAAGGGGTGTCCTGATATCTGTGCCAAAGGATGAAGGTCCAAGCCTTTAGAGTCCTGGTGCTCCCTGTTATATGGCTGCAAGACATAGATGCTATTCAGTGACCTGAGACGAAGACTGGACTCCTTCGGGACTGTGTCTCTTCAGAGAATCCTTGCTTACTGCTGGTTTGACTTTGTGTTGAAGAAACAGTTGCTCACAGTGTCCCAAATGAGACACATTACCTGCATTGTGAGGGAGTATCATTTATGGCACTATGGCCATGTGGTGCGACTCCCCAGAGGTGATCTGGCTGACAAGGTGCTCATTGTTGTGGACCTTAGTGGCTGGACCAGGCCAAGGGGACACCCACTTAACACTTGGCTATGGCATATAGATGGTAATTTTTGAAGGGTGGGACTGGACTGCGTGTCTGCTTTGGGGGTTGCCAACCAGGATGCCAAACTATTTTGTTGGTGGTGGGCGTGGCAATGCATTGTACCAGTGCATGTTCCCCAACCTGGCCTGACTCAACTTGTCTGTCAGAAGTCCCTGGAATTGTTCTAAGTCCCTAAACCCCAATCACTGCCACATTACAGTGTCCATTAGTGTGTTTTGCCTCTGCTTTGGGGTTTCTGATTTCTAGTTAGTGTTTTGGGACTTGTTTGTTTAGGATTGCTGTGTGTCAAATCCTTTTTGCCTCCTTTTCTGCTTTCTGAATTTTTCTAAACATATTGTCCTTTAATAAAGATTTTTGTTGCCTTGCTCGATACTAGCCAGGAGTTGATGGTTTTTCCTGTATAGCAGGGTATGTGTGTATTTCAGAGTATATTTTTCAACTTTAAGGGTTAAGCATATTTTAGCCCATTGTAGGCCCAAGCCAGCCACCAACTTTTGGTGCACCTTCTCTAGGCAGACAGGTGGGATACAGGCTTGCTTCTCTGACTTTTTTGAAGGCCTCACACCTCTTTGGCTGTTTCAGGCAAGTCAATAACAACACTGGATAGGGTTAAATGAAATTATATCGTAAATGATCTTCCAGCATCTATGTTTCCTTCATCTACAGATAATGGCTTCAGATGATAGATACACCACTTTTAGCAGGGAGTTTTCCAGCTGTCCCATTAAAAGGAGATTACGGATAACAGGATCAAGATTTGATGTAAGCAGAGACATCGTCAAGTGGCTTACTGTTTAGGATAGCCTCTAATACCCTATAGGAACAGTGGTTTGAAGGGATTTCTTTACAGCTCATATTTCACTATCTCATTCATTACTACAGCTGTTTCTGCTTAGACAACTGCATTTTGGGCATTTTAATTTCAGGGCTCAGGTCAGCAAAAGGCAGTAACATCCCAATGCTGGCTCATGTTCACCACTTTCATTTGATGGTTATGAATTCATCCATATCTGGATTCCAAAACACAGCCACAAATCATCCCTTATTAAACCATTTCTAAGGAATGTTATGGGCCAGAATTAAGCCTTCTAAAGACAATGTATGAAGAACAACTAGGCCAGAGCACAGCTATAGCTCTAATAAGACCATATATGAAGCAGGATTTGGGCTGGAGCACAGACACAATTCAGCCTTCATAACAGCTCATTTGAAGCATGATTTAGCCTGGAGCTCGACCAAAACAAAGCTCCCTGAAAAAAATATTGCAGTAAATTTTCAAAAAGAAGAGCAAAGACTAGATATAACCATCCGTTTAGCATTTTTTTTATCTTGACATTCAAATCTTACACAGTGGCAGAGTATCAGTGGTGCTCATCCTGTACCAGGAACATCCCAAACACATACAGACAGACAGATTCTATAGGAGTGCTTTCCAAGATTTTCAGCAGAAGCACAAATGGGAAAGGCTGATGACATGAAGTAGAGTAGTCAGCCTTATGGTGTAACAGATGATCAATACTGAAATCAGAAGATGTCCAACACTGCTATCAGCTCAGGACTTGCAGAAACTATCTGACCTTGTTAAACCCTTCCATAGTTTGAAAAGCTGCAACTGGCAGAGCTGTGATCAAAAAGTATTCAATCAAGTTGGAAACAAAGGCAAGTGACTTGTACTGGACTTGTGGTTAATTGCATTTGGGCAGTCTTTGGCACATAATCTAAATGGCCAGCAACCCTTACATACAGTATGGCAGAATATAGCCAGGCCATTTTTAGCCCATAATGTAATTGCAAAAAATATATTACATGTGCTTAGTTACATAAGAGACACATTTGGCCTAGTATACAAGTGGCATGAACACTCTTAAATGTTTCTGGTTATAGCTTGGCCATAACTGGCCCATAACTGTAATGCCAGCCATAATAGACATGCAACAATCATGTCTGGGCAGTGTATGGCCCACAATCTATATAACATTAAAATCATTAATTGTGGTAGGTTACATCTGGACCATTTGGGGGCCATAATACATTTGCCTTTGCCATTACTGAACCTTAAGTGCCTAAAGTCAACTATATTTGGTCCAGAATAGTCTGCTATCTGCGCTCTTTCTTTCCTTCACAAAATTCTGCCCTGATCTGGAATAACAGAATTGAATTGAATTAATAAACTCAAAAGGTGATTCTCCGCATATAATAAATCTTCTTAGGGCCACCAGGAAGGGATCAGCATAAATATTCCCCACAGTTTCCCCTGAGGTTCCACTGAGTTGGCTTATTCTCTTCTAAAAGTAAATAAAACAGTCAATTCCTTTGATAATCTCCTTACCTCTGCAAATACGCACTTGTCTCCGAGATGATCCAGTCTCATTCAGCAGTGTCTCTATACTAAAAACAGATGTGGCAATGCCCCAGAAGATGGCACTGTTGTGCAAAAATTGAAGTAGTATTTGTAACATAAGTTTAATATGTCACTGTCCTCTGTACAAAAATATTTTATAAATCTACTTTTCTTTCTACTCAAATGCACAGTGGACACAGATTTAGAATGGGAGCTCATCATTTAGAACTGCTAGGCAAGCATTAGAAGACAAGACAGGGACAACTGGGAAATGGGCATTGTATACTTTTTATATGTGTCAAAGTCAGCATGAAACTGTATCCCGTTTTCCTTGTTTGGAATGTCATGATTCACCGAAGTGGGGGCCTGCACATGAAGAAAGAGTATAAACCCTTGGAACATTGCCTGGCACACCTTTGAAGCAGACGGATGGGTGGGAGATAAAGTCATCCGATCCGGAAAATTCTTCCAATGCAGCAATGAAAATGGCAGACTCTATACATCAGGCCCCCACTCCTGAAGGTCTTGTCATGGCTTCCTTCATCTGTTGTGCCGTGTAATCCGTCATTAAAGAAAGCTAAGTTATTTCTCCTATGTGATTTCTTACCGCCGTATCACTAAGGGATGGGTATCACCTTTTTATATTATATCTATATAGTTTCGGGTTATGTAACATGCCGCAATTACAAAAGAACTTATTCCAACAAGGGAGCTAGCGCCCCCTGCTGGATACAAATGGCGACAAGGATGGGATTGTGGCTAAATTACTAACAGCATCATATTTATAATGTATCATACATATGAAATACACTTCTGATAATGACAGCACGGAAGGTCTCGGTCAAGTATTAAAGTTACTGGGATGGTCGTGTGCACAGTCATGGACTCCCGTGGCCAGGTTATACTGCTCCAAATGCCTGTCCCTAACTGGAAGGGGATATTAATCTCGTGAAAGTGCAAGAGGCGGTCTTGGAATTTGGGCTATAGTGTATGGGCAAGAAAAAACAGATAGCTGCTGGTGAATTGGGGTGGCTTCTGCTAATCGCATTAAGCAGGTTGGACTTAAAAGTCCAAAGTATCATTATAGAATGTGGAGAAAAGAAACAAAACTGAGCCAGACACGATAAATTGTAAAAATAAAAGTTTTGAAATTATAGGCATGATACAGGTTGTCCGGAATAAAGCAAAATGGCACCCAGGTGGACAACACAGATTAATCAACTGCCATAAGGATGTCATAGCCTGCCAGAGAAATAAGTCCTGTGCTTGGGAACACTGTTATTCAATAAGTTGCACCATTAGCCATTAGAAATAATGTTTTATAAAGTTATTAACAACTGCGCGTTATTAAGAGTAAATGCACGCAGGCATTCATTTACCTTGTCGTCAGATGAGTCACCCATGCAGCAGGGGCTGGCAGATAGTTACTTAAAGATGAACAATGCTAATGCCGATAAAGTCCATAATGTCTCAATCACGCTCACTAAAACAATTGTAGAAATCTTTAATGGCATAATAGCAGTCTGATATAATCCAAAATACGTGATTCGTGCAGTTTATGAGCCGTGCAGCTGGTGCTGTACCCAAAAGGTTAATGCAGCATCCCCAACACTGATAAGTGTCATGAAACGTATGTTAAACAAATGTTAATATACCATCCTATAGGATATCGAGAACACACAGAAACTATGAAATTATTGAAATTATCTTATAAGTATTGCTTAAATTACAAACATGCGTATTAAGCTAGTGTTAAAAAGGAAACTGCAGACTGTGTACACAAATAGCATTAAAATATAAAGAGCTCTAACTTTAATTGGAAAAAGAACAAATAAATTTGGTTTTAACTTTGCAATGAGAAGCATGCCTCTGTTACCTTCCTGTGAGTACTGGCCATAATTCAGGAAGGTATTAATTGGATAAGTGTGGATTTAAAATGAGACAACTTCTCACATGACAAACAAATATGATTATAAATATATATAATTGGGATAAAGTAAATAAAAATGTCTCCACTTTTGTTTAAAATTAGTCATAAACGTGCAAAACATTTTTTCTTTCAAACCCTGATCAAGTTTAAAGGAAAAGTGCTCTTTTTTATAATAATAGAAGACAAGGGAGATAATTTCTTGCAAGAAGCAGAATGTGCCTGAGGTGCGTGAATGGAGTTTGTCTATTTCAGGAACTATTGTGGTAAAGCATGTGGTGGCACAGTGGTTAGCAGTGGGGATCATATCCAAATTTTATACACTGTAACACATGTGAATGTTTTAAAAAAAATGCTATAGCAAGTAAAATCAAAAGAGATAATAAGAATAATATTAATTGGTATTGGTAATCCATCCTGTACCTAGTCAGTGAGCTTGGAATGTCATTGATGAAGCCTAGAAACAGATGCAGTGTTAAATAAAGCAATGACCTACTGACCTTGCTGAAGCCAGAAGGACAGCTTGTAACGTGGTCAGTTAAGAATTTAAAGATCTAATTAATTTTTGTCTCGTCCGTTACGGGAGATAGATGTCTGAAGCGAAGCTCTGTTAGCAGCGGTTTTATTTTTTCTTTTATTTCTTATTAACCCGAGGTATCCTGTATTTACCCAAACCAAGGAGTTTCTATTAGATTATATAAACGTGACCAACAAGAAAGGGGGTCAGAAAGAAAAGGAAAAGAAATCTAAAGCTACATCCAAGTCTAGACAGACATTAAGTCCAAGTGCAGGGTATGGCCTTTCAGAGACTGACCTGGAACAGACTGGTGAAAGCACAGACTCCCCAGGACCCTACATGCGAATGTGCAAGTGATGCAGGTCATGATAGCTCACTGATTCCAGAAGATCACTTGAAACTGGAAATGGCCTTGCAGTCCGCACATTCATCTACTCCTCGCGAGCCGGAAGCATCGGCTATAATAGGGATTGCCACTTCACCTGCGGAGCACGAAAGCCGAAATGATCTGTCCTAACTGAAGGTAATGATCGCAACAATGGCCACGGCCATAAATGAGCTCAAGAAAGACATTCAGAAAAATTTAAAGAAAGAAATAAATGGTTTGCTCAAGACAAGCGAGAAGACAAATGAGAAGCTGCGGCTGGAGCTGCAGGAGCTGTGGCTGGAGCTGCGACAGGATAATAAAGACTTGGAAAAACGTGTATATAATTGGTTTGATGTAGCTTTTAAAGGTATGCTGGGAAAAATTGAGGAACACATTCAGGAAAATGAGTCTAAACTGAGAGCACTTGCCGATCAGCTGGAAGATGGTAAGCTGACATTCAGGACTCAAATTGAAACAGCCAAATATTTGGCGTCTACCACTGATGGAAAAAATACAGCTGCGAATTCCGAATGCAAAAAATTGGGAGACAGACTTGCTGCTCTGGAAGATGGATGCAGAAAGAATAATATTAGAATCGAAGGTCTACCTGAGAATCGTGAAAGTCCAAACCCAGTGAAATTCGTAGATGAACTATTCTCAAAAATAATCGGAGAGGACTTCAAATCAGACACTGCGATAGCAAGAGCTTATCACATACGGAGATCAAATACCTCTAAATGTAGGACTCTTCTTGTGTGCTTTGAGAGATTACAATCTAAGTTTAATGTAATGTCACTTCTCAGACAGAAACGAGATTATAATTGAAAATAACCACATTCGTATTTTCCCTGATTTCTCACCCTCAACAGCTGCTAAATGTGCTGCTTTTTACAACATTAAACAGTGGTTACGGAAAGCCGATATCAGATACAGCCTCTTGTATCCTGTCAAACTGAAAGTAGATATTCAACACAAGCATTACATTTTCACCACTATGGAGGAAGTAGAAAAAGAGATAAGAAAGCTGATCCCGACACTTTTTTGAAATACGATCTTGAGTCGCATCCTGTCATGGCATGGCAAGAAGATATTACCTGCTGTCTGATCCGTTTGCAATGATACTGGTACCATAATTATACAGCCTTTTCTCTTCTTGGTCACTTTCTGTTTATATTTTAATTACAATTATATGCGTACATGTGTATGTGTGGAAGAAATTAAATTAGTAACATTATTTTTTCATCTTACTATTCTAAAGGAGACTCTTTAACATCATACCCTTGGTTTATTGTTATTGTTATTATTGCATTAGGGTTTACTATGCTTATTCAGGGCCACTTTTTAACATCATTCCCTGGGTTTACTATCTTAATATTTCAAGACTGTTGAAGATTATATTTTATGCTTATAGTATTTAGACTTTATCGGCAATAGATATCTCAATTTTTAATCGAAAGAGAGCAATCTATATCTAATCTATCATTTTAATCCTTATAATTATAATTACCAACGTAACAATAAGCTGCATGGAAATAACTCCTGGGAAAATTGGAAATTAAGGTCAAAGCTGTCTCACTTCCAGTTAAGACTACAAAATGACATCAAAAATTCAGAATCAATGTCTCCATGATGGGACAGTTAACTTTGTGAGCTGGAATGTTAAAGGCCTGAATCACGAATTAAAGAGAAAGAAAGTATTCTCTCACATAACAGGTCTAAACGCTAAAATAGTATTTTTACAGGAGACCCACTTATTAAGCAAGGATCAGTTCTGGCTGCAAAAAGACTGGATTGGCCAAATGTTCCATTGCAGCTTTACAAAGAAAACTAGAAGTGTGGGAATTCTTATACATAGAACAGGCTCATTTGTGGTATCAGATGTAGTATCTGATCCTGAAGGGAGATATGTGATGTCATGGGCAATTTATTTAACTGTATAGTGATTTTGATAAATGTTTATGCACCAAATGTAGATGAGTACTGAGAAAAGCGTTATATAATGAATGAATTATTATTATTATTATTATTATGATAGGGAATTCATGCAAAATGTACTTACATCCATTCCTAATGTGAACACTCATAAAATTATAATTGCTGGGGACTTTAATTGTGTTTTAAATCCAGACTTAGATAGGTCTCCTGTCACAGGGGTGATGACATCTAGCACTGCAAAGACAATTATACAGTTTGTAACTGATTACAACTTATCAGACCCCTGGAGGTTTCTAATCCCTGTGACAATGGCCAGGGTCCATGCCTGGCCGGGACGCCCATTCACCACATCTGTCATGGGGACAAGGGTGGGAAGCCCAGTATCTCCTCCTGGACGCTAGATGGCAGTCTCCCTGGGTTGCAGTGGTGCCTCGGAATCCCCCAGGGCTTCATGGGGGTTGGAGTTCTGTGTAGCTCTGTGAGGTTCTGCAGGTGCCGCCAGGGGGTGCAGCAGCAGGAGCTGCTGGCCCATTTTGGGCACTAGTTTCGCCTTATCCTGAAGTGCAGCCGGATGTCACAAATCAAGCACCTGGAGCACTTCCGGGTACCCAATAAAAAGAAGCCATTGACCACCACTCGGTGGCCAGAGTCAGGTGGAAGGAGGACAAAACTGTGGAGGAGTGGTGGTGACAGATAAAGGAGTAGTGTGTGTCTTGTGCTTGGGACTGTGTTGTGGCTGGAGGGATTAAAGGGAAGACGTGCCCTCTAGCTGAAGAAAATAAAAAGTTTCTTTTATTTTACAAGTGCCTCCCATGTCAAATCTGTGTCGGGTTGGGCACTATATAGCGTCTTCTTACAACTCAAACTCGAGAACATATTCCTTCTACTCACCAGTGCATCATTGCTACTCAAGAATTTATTATTTCGTTATAGATAACAATTTCTTGCCTACGATTAAATCTTACAAGTATGACACTATTGTTATTTCTGACCATGCCCCTCTGATCTTGGAGCTAAAATCATTATAACTCACATACTCATCTTGCAGATGTGGTCTTAACCCACTTTTATTAGCAGACCTGTACAGAATTTATATCAAAACAAATCAGTTTTTTTTGAGACAAATACATCCTCAGAGGTCTCTGCAGGAATACTCTGGAAAACCCTGAAGGCCTCCTTAAGAGGACAGATTATCTCATATCTTTTCCACAGAAATAAATTAGAAACCAAGAAGGTATCAGAGCTAACCAGCGAAATTACTAGAATAGATCAAGAACATGCCAGAGTGTCCAAGTGAGGCTCTTCATAGGAAAAGGCATTCAGCGCTCAACCTCTTAACAAGTAAAGAAACTGAACAGCTCATTCTTAAATCAAGACATCATTATTATGAACATGGAGAGAAAACATAATAAGCTCTTAGCTCAACAAATCCACAAGCAAGAAGTTCGCAATGTAATCCTAGCAATCACCAACACAAACTGAGACAAAAACATTGAACAGAAAAATATAATGCACACATTTAGTGACTACTATAAATCCTTATATTCTAATTGAGTTTAAAGAAGACAACACACTATCTAATGTAGTTCTGGATGCATTACAGGTACCACAAATAGATACTCTTAGTGCAGAGGAATTGGTTAAACCTTTGGCACTATCAGAATTACTAGATGCTATAAAGTCACATAAGAGTGGAAAAGCAGCAGGCTCTGATGGATACCCTGTCGAATTTTATAAGAAATTCTCCACTCAGCTAGCTCCCCTTTTATTAGCAACATTCACAGAAGCTAGAGACAATCAAATTCTACCTCAGATTTTTCACCAAGCATTAATCACCGTCTTTCCTAAACAAAATAAGGACTTATTACAATGTGCATCATACAGACCAATCTCACTTCTGAATAATAATGTTAAGATACTCTCCAAAGTCCTAGCTAGAAGGATGGAGAAAGTGCTGCCTTCAGTAATATTACAAGATCAAACAGGATTTATTAAAGGCAGACACTTAGCTTCCAATCTTCGACGCCTGTTTAATGTAATATATTCACCCATAAAGTCAAACACCCCAGAGATATTATTATTGTTGGATGCAGAAAAAGCATTTGATATGATTGAATGGAACTACCTTTTCACTACATTACAGAAATTTGGGTTTGGCCCAAACATTTGTGCATGGATCAAACTACTGTATACCAATCCAGAAGCTTCAGTTTGTATTAATGACATTAATTCAGACTACTTTAAGCTAGAACGTGGTACCAGACAAGGATGCCCCTTGTCACCACTACTTTTTGCAATCGCCATTGAGCCACTGGCAGTTCACTGTCGAAATGCTTATCAGATAAAGAGGATTATCAGAGAAGGACTTGAGAAGAAAATTTCTCTATATGCAGATGATATGGTACTGTATATATCAGACCCACAAAACACTGTGCCTGCAGTCCTAACAGCACTTACAGAATTTTCAAAGATTTCTGGTCTCAGAATTAATTTGAACAAAAATGTACTCTTCCCAGTGAATCCTCAAGCATACAATATTAGATTGGACACCTTCCCATTAATCATTGCAGATCAGTTTAAATACCTAGGGGTAAACATCACAAGTAAACATAAAGCTCTTTATCTGTATGGAAAAAAATAAGTAAGATTTGCAAAGATGGTCAACCCTTCATCTCACTCTAGCTGGAAGAATTAACGTTGTTAAGATTAATATCCTTCCTAAGCTTCTGTTTTTATTTCAAAACATTCCAATATACATAAATAAATCATTTTTTAAGCAATTAGATTCAACCATAACCTAATTTATTTGGAATTTAAAACATCCACGTATCCAAAGAGCGGCCCTACAAAGACCTAAGGCAGAAGGTGGCATGGCTCTACTTAACTTTCAGTTTTATTACTGGGCAGCAAACATACAAGCGATAAAAACCTGGACATGGACACAAATAGATAAACATACACAGGATTGGTCATCAATAGAAATAAATCCTGCAGTACTTCTTTATATTCCCTGCTTTGTGCCCCTATAAATGCAAGTTATCGCCAATTTACTAACAAAACAATTGTGCTTCACTCACTCAGAATATGGAACCAATGTAGGAAGCATTTTAGGATAGAGAAGCTTTTATCTGTGGCACCTCTGCACGAGAACCACCTTTTTCAACCCTCGCAAACATATGCAGTTTTTAATATCTGGAAAACATTTGGGATTAAATCACTTAGAGATCTACACATAGACAAGGTCTTTGCATCCTACGAACAATTACATTCCAAATTTAACTTTCCAGCAATACATTTCTTTCACTATCTTCAAATTAGAAACTTTTTTAAACAGAACCTGCCCGATTTTCCTCATCTCCCACCTTCCTCTATGCTGGAAAAAATATTGCTCAGTTTCGAGGACTCAGGCAGCATTTCTGCAATATATAAAACCATTTTACAGCCTGTTCCTTTCAAAGATCCAAGAGGACAGTGGAAAAAGGATCTCTCACTCAACATGTCAGAAAAGGAGTGGAAGGTCTCATTTAAAATTGTTCAAAATGTTTCCAGGGCAAGATCCAACCTGTGAATGCTGCAATCAAGTTCCAGCCTCACTGGGTCACATGCTTTGAGCCTGCACCAAATTAACATCATTCTGGACCAAAATCTTTAAATGCCTTTCAGACAGCCTTGGTGTCACAATCCCTACTTACCCATTAACAGCTATGTTTGGTGTTCTTCCAGATGGTTTAAAGTGGAGAAGGACAAACAAACTGTGATTGCCTTCACTACACTATTGGCATGTAGACTTATCTTGCTTAACTGGAAGAATCCTAACTCTCCCCTTTTAAGTCAGTGGGTAACTGATGTTTTATACTATTTGAAATTAGAAAAAATCTAATTCTCACTTAGAGGATCTGCGCAGAACTTTTTCAGAACCTGGCAGGATCTAATCAATAACATTTTAGATTAAGCTCTTAAAGCACTGAGGAAGCAGATTTTCTTCCCATTTCTTTTTCTTCTCCATTTATCTTTATCCGCTTATTAAACATATCAATTTACTTATTTTTACTAGCTTTAAGTTTTACTCTGTTGGCCATGCTCTCTTTCTCAGGGGTAGGGGTTGATTTGTTTTCAATCCTATTTTTGTAAAAATTGATCTGTTTATATGGAATGATTACAATAAAATCATCCATCCATCCATCCATTATCCAACCCACTATATCCTAACTTCAGGGTCACGGGGGTCTACTGGAGCCAATCCTAGCCAACACAGGGCTCAAGGTAGGAAACAAACCCCGGGCAGGGAGCCAGCCCACCGCAGGGTGCGCACTAATACACACACACACACCCACACACCAAGCACACACTAGGGACAATTTAGGATCGCCAGTGCACCTAACCTGCATGTCTTTGGACTGTGGGAGGAAACCGGAGCACCCGGAGGAAACCCATGCAGACCGGGGGAGAACATGCAAACTCCATGCAGGGAGGACCTGGGAAGCAAACACAAGTCTCCTAACTATGAGGCAGCAGCGCTACCCACTGCGCTACCATGCCACCCACAATAAAATCAATAAAACTTAAGAAAATAAAAAGAATTAAAAGATATGAATTTCAATAAAGTATTATAAGCATAAAAGATATGTAACTTCAAAACTATAGATGTTCTTTTTCTCCAGATTCAGCAAACACCCTGTGACCAATGGATGAAACACACAGCATATTCATATACAAGCTGCAAGAAATAGTTTAACAGCAAGTTTGGGTAGAGAAATTAGATGTAATCTGACCAACAGGTGGTGAATGTTTGTTTATCAATCATAGATTAATGATCAGCACTTATTGGAATGATTTCCTTCCATGGAAATTAGTTGTGCAAGTGTAAGGGTATAACATCCTGTATAATAAAATGTTTAAATGATAAAAATAATTGTAAAGTGCAAACAGGCTAAATGTTGCTATATTAAACTAGACTAATTGCTTTCTCTAGTCTTCATATAAAATACAGTAAAGAGGGCTTACATATTTTGATGTATGGGGAAGGATAATTATTAACACTTCAGTAATAATGAAATGTATTATAACTGAAATACAAGCATTCATTTGTATCTGTTAGTGATTCATTTTATGAAGATTTGTTGTTACATCAATGTATTAAAGTTAGTGTTCAGTGATAATGCACATAGTTGAATAGAGGGTTAAGTCAGTTATACATCAGGAAATTTATGTTATATGGGAATAATTCAAATGTTTACCATTAGTCTATATAAATTGTGCTGTTGTAATATCTTAAACACATTTAAGAGATTTGTCTTTTGATAAGATGAGCTACAGTTTGTTATAAGGTATAGATGTTATAAGATTTTGTTTTAAACAAAAATGAATACACCCATAAGTTCAAATATGCAACATTGTTATAATTTAAGACACCTGGGTTGGATAACTGATGCAATGTGTTTATTTTGTTTAGTGTATTATCGTACTGAAGAATTATTTTCAATAGCCTGGTTAAAATGTAATAACTTGCATATTAATTTATCTCTAACTGTTATTTATGATGCATGATATGAGACTGGGAACTGAGAGTCTAGGATTTCCATTAATAGTGCTGTGTATTGTATTATACATATGTTTGATAAAGCATTGTTTCATGTTATGTATTTGCTCTACCCTTCACCCTTCTTTATTTAGCATAGCAAGTATTTCAGTTTGGCCACTCAATTTAGTGGTTGTTCAAACCTCTCCAACTCAGTGGTTGTGCTTTATCAATGAAGAAAAGGTGATGTTCTACGAATGAAGATTCAAAGTGACTGTACTGTACTAATGACTCTTGGTCTGCTGCACATACCTAATAATAGCTGATGAAGAAATAACTCGCTCATCCAGAGTGGAAGAAGTGCAGAATCAAACAAAGATTGTAAGTCTAGCTAAGTAAATTTGATGCCATAATATTGTTGTACAGACATTTGTTGCAGAAACAAAGTATTTATGGATTTGAACACAACCAGACTGTGAAATGCCACTGAGGTAAAGAGATGAGATGACAGCTGTTGAATGCAAGGACTTCCATGATTGACTGCTGTATCCAGTGCAGGACTGAAGTGAAGTCTTCCTCTGCTAAATGGAAAATCACCAAGTGTGCATCTCATTAGCTCTCTAATGGCAATCAGACTGTTTAGTTTCTGTTCCAGTAATGGCAAAGACTATTTAGTTCCTGTACCAGCCACACATTTGCTCAGAGGGATCTGCAAAGCCACCAAGCAAAAGACTTTGTCTACAAACCACTGGGTTGGACAAGATATGTATAAAGTAAGTTTAGGAATATACTTGAAAGTGTTATAAGAGGGGCTCAAGGGTATGAGGATATACATAATTTACCATCAATGATATAAATTGTAATCCGAAGGGAATAGAACATCCCATAGTGAAGTTGGGGAGGATAAAAGATAGTGTACAAATTATGCAATAATACTGGCAAAGAACAATTACAGTGGAACCTCAGTTTGCAAGCATAATTCGTTCGGAAATGTGCCTGTAATCCAAAGCACTCGTATATCAATGCAAGTTTCCCCATAAGAAATACTGGAAACTCAGATAATTCGTTTCACAACCCACAAATATTTATATAAAAATGATAAATAAAAATATACAAAACAAATTAACCTGCACTTTACCTTTGAAAAGAATCATGGCTGGTGTGAGGGAGACGAGAGGGGGGAGGAGGAGGAGAGTTATTGTGTAGGACGACTTTCACTCTAACTAATGGAATCACTGCTATCTGTTGGCTCACTGGAATCTTTTTCTTTTTTTGCGACTTTAACAAGGAAACCTATCCAATGACAGTTGCTTTTGCCTGAAGAGTAACTACACTTGGACACAAAATTTAAAAAATGCTTTATGCACTGTAAGGTTTCTAAACTCTTTTGGGAATCCCCCCCAAAGGGACAACATGCGGAAGAGCGTCCCAAAGCAACCACAGGCTCCCAGCACTGTAGCAGTTCGCCGTAAAAGTTAATCAAAAAAGATCGTGGTCAAGGTATAAGCGCCTGCTGTCGATGGATGATGTAAGGAACACTACAAATGCAAAAGCACAGTATTACTTAGCCACTAACCTGGTCACAACCCTGCCTGATTGCTGTGTCTCTGTATAGGAGAGCAGTAGATCCCGCTACAATAAATAACCGTGCTGTTCCTGTTTCACACTGAATAAAGATGGTTTTGCTAAAGTACCAAGACTCAGCCTCATGTTTTGGGGTGCATGACAGGGACTTGCGCATTACAGCACACATGCGTGGTCACCATGCTATAGTAAACAGTATACGCTCATACGGATGTTGACTATATGAGTGATGCACACCAACTGAGAACAAGCATGAGAGACAATAACCCACAATCCCCACGTGACGCTCAGCAGACAAAGCGTATATGTGCTACTTGTATTGCAAGACCTCGTTCATTTATCAAGTTAAAATTTATTAAACATTTTAGCTCGTCTTGCAAAACACTCGCAGACCAAGTTACTCACAATCCAAGGTTTTACTGTATTGATAATCATAGCAATAGATCTGGAATAGCATCTGATTTGTGTTACAACTATTGTAACTCAATTAAAGGGATCAGACAACAAAGGGTGGGCACATATATCAACATACTGTAGTCAGAAATGTTATAAGTGCCAAATTATAGTAAAGTCCACCAAGGTGCTATATAGATTCATAATGTAATCTGAGACTATGGTACCCACCTTACAGGCCCAGTGATATTTGGTTGCAACTCTGACTATGTAAGTAATGAAAGACACAACAGGAGAAGAATATATTCACATCTGCAGAAGAAATTAAATAGATCTCCACCTACACTACCTGTGGGATTTAGTGATCACTATTTAGTAACACTGTTAAATGTAATTGTTTGTCCAATTGTATTGCAACTTATCATTGTTATCAATTTTCCTATTGTAAATATTTATTTATGCTTGTATATTAGACAAATGAAACAGGAGCTTTACAAAAGTTCTTAAGGAGCTGTCTACACTGTGAGGGGGGAATGAAGTACCTTTTGTTTTGTGAATAAGACCTTCAAGGATTGTTTTTGTCACAGGTACAGTGACAAAGGGTGGCATGTAACATACGTAAGTTTAATATGTCACTGTTCTCTATACAAAAATATTTTATAAATCTACTTTTCTTTCTACACACATGCACAGTGGACACAGATTTAACACAGGGGCTCATCATTTAGAACTGCTAGGCAAGCATTAGAAGACAAGACAGGGGCAACTGCGAAATGGGTATTGTATACTATTTTTGTGTGTCATAATCAGCATGAAACTGTATGACCCTTTTCCTTGTTTGAAATGGCATGATTCAATGAAGTGGGGGCCTGCACATGAAGAAAGAGTATAAACCCATGAAACAATGCCCGGCACACCTTTCAAGCCGAATGAACGGATGGGAGATAACGTCATCCAATCCGGAAAATCCTTCCAGTGCAGCGATAGAAAATGAGTCTATACATCGGGCCCCCACTCCTGAAGGTCTTGTGATAGCTTCCTTCATCTGTTATGCCACATAATCCATCATTAAAGAAAATTAAGTTATTTCTCCTATGTAATTTCTTACCACTGTATCACTAAAGGAGGGGTATCACCTTTTTATATTATATCTATATTGTTTTGGGTTATGTTACAAAGGAACTTATTCCAACAAGGAAGCTAGCGCCCCCTGCTGGATACAGTAGTACATTCACTACAAGATATTAACAGGTTGCTTAAATGTTTGTAGTAAACTTAATCAAGTCTTCAAAATTTTGTTTTTCCAATTTTCCATGATAAACTAAATGCTATTTCTTATCTAAAACATTTCTTTCTTGAATACACTAGCAGCACTGTTTCTGGATTTCTGTGTAGGGCCCTTTCAGCCTGCAGTGTTCTAGACATTCATTTGTTTGTGTATATGGTACTCCTCCCATTGTGACTTATTCATTCAACTCTGTGAATGGGCAGTTAAACAAGTAATTGTCTGAAAGAAACACATTACATAATTTGAAAACATTTCTAGAATATGTTCTGAATAAAAGTTTTTTCTTGTTTTTTTTACATAACACACAAGTAATTGTATCATTTTAGACATTTTTTAAAGTTTGCCAATATCCTCAATTTAATTTCCATTTTTGACCATTTGTTCACAGTGTACAAATGATTTTAGCTACATTATATTGTCTGAACATTATAGCTCCACCTTGGGGCTTGAAATAGAGCACTGTAAAGAGATCCATTTATTAATTTTTTGTGGTTCCTTTTAAAGGGTGTGTGATCTTGTACATTGGAGTAGTTATCATTATCATGAATCATTTAGGTTACTTATGTAAAATACGATTTAGGACTTTGCCCATTGAACAGAAATTTGAAACCTATAAATATTGATTTTTATTTCTAGTTTAAATGCTGAGATATCATTTAATACTGTTCTTTGGTGATTTTACTATATAAGAAAGTAAAATTGTTGATAGATCTTCATTTTGTTTGATTTTATTGGCACTATTCAGCTGCCAATTTATCATCACTGGTACTGGTAGCCTAATACATTGTGAAAGGAAGTGTCTCTTCATCATTCCCTCATGAGAGGTTTACTGGAAGCTGTCCCCTTCCTTGGCCACCCTCTAAGCCCACTGCCACTGCTCTGCTTTTCCACATCTTCTTCCATTCAGCTCCAACGATCTTTTCTGTGCAGTGTCCACTCCCTGCACACTCATACCACTAGCTTGGTCCCACACTACTCTGTTGGGATCAGTAATATAATAATTCTTTACTTTTATACACCACTTTTCTCACTACTCAAAGCACCATCCACACAGAGAGGACCCAAGGAGCAAACCCACAATATCTTTACTGCAAAGCAGCAGCGCCACCACTCCACCACCTGCATGGCAATCAGAGGCAAATCTATTGGCACTCATTTTCCATAATACTTCCCAAGACTGGCAAGCACCCACATTCTCAGACAAAAGGTTTTAAGCAAAGAAGTAGGTCTCTTAACACTAGAATTACCAAAGCCTATGAAAAAACTTGTAATCCCGGCCAACCTTAAATCACTTCGCACCTCTCCATCAGTGTCTTTTGTGGTGTAAATGTATCATAAATGTGTTGTAAAACTTAGCCTTTTTTTAAAATTCAGTTTTATTCTCTCAGTCAGGTTCATGCTCACGCCGATCTGACACTGTTAGTTTTCAAATAAAGACGTACAATAACAGAGGTGAACTCAGATTAGGATGAAGGTTCTACACTGGAGAAAGAGAACAGAAGACTTTCCTGCAAGAAATGTCCATTCACACATAAGAACAACACAGCTGCACCAGGTGTAAAGGCTAAAGATGGCACCGTTTGGATGCAGCAACAGGTCGAGCATCATTCTGCCAGTCAGTCTGCCCCACACGTACTTCAAAGAAAAAAAGCAGGGCTTACAGAGCTTGCCAACGTATCATGCAAAGTCCTGTTTCTAATTATGTTTTGTGATGGTCTTTACATAAAAAAAATGTATACGTTAGTTATATAAAAGCAAGATTGAATGTTATTTACCTTGATTTATTTACTTATCTTCCTACTGAGTAAAGTCACAAGTAGACTGCAGAGCTTCCTGTGTTTGATCAACATGGGCATTGTGTACTGAACATGTGTACTGAAGTGACTTTAGCTGCAGGTGGAAGCTTCACGCAACTGTTGTTACAGTTCTGCCTTTGTCCAGAAAATGGTTTCAAAAGCTTTATGAATTTAGTCTCGGAAAGTCCTCCTCCCATGGGACAACTGGGATCTTTCCTGAATAAGGAGTAGCATTGCACATGTACTGGAGTGGCATTGCACATGTACTTTATTAGGAAAATAGTAATTATTTATAGTTGCATAGAGTGCAACAAGAGCTTCTACCTGCAGCTAAAGTCACTTCAGTATACATGTATTTTGTGAGTATGTCCGTGTCAATCAAACAGAGGAAGCTCTGCAGTCTACTTGCGCCTTTATACTGTAGGGACATAAGTAAATAAGTCAAGGTAAATAACATTTGATCTTGCTTTTATATAAGTAACATATACATTTTTTTTAATGTAAAGACCATCACAAAACATAATCACAAACAGGACTTTGCACGATACGATGGCAAGCTCTGTAAGCCCTGTTTTTTTCTTTGAAGGATACGTGTGGGGCAGACTGACTGCACAATTGACTAGGTTACTTAGCACATACAGCAAATCGACATGAGACCTCCTAGACCGCAATGGATGTATGCTTTAATTCACTGACTTACTTTATGTTTAGTTAGTATGGGAAAGGACAAAGACATTTGAAATGTACATTGTTAGAAAATCTTACTTCATTTTGTTGTGACCTAGGGGAGAGAGCTGAAGACTCATCAACACCAAGGATTGGTAGCTAGTCTGGATCTTTTCTTTAGGTGTTTCTGGAAATCAGGCCTTCACCTCTGATGTCACCATACCAATCTTGTCATTGACTTGTACAGTTATGACACAACTTTTGGCTCCATTAAAAACAAGTCATTTGGCTGTATGTCAGACTGTTCATATTTTGGTCAAAAAATGCACAGGTTATTGCAATTAAGGCTCTGTGGTTCTGATATGGGCCACCGTTTTGCATATTTTAACTGCCGGTATTGGGTAGCACAAACTAGTATTTGAGTCTAGGTGGCCACACACCATATCCACGCAAGGGAAGGCAGTTTAGGTTGAATTCATAAGACTAGTAAATGAGACAGAAACTGTCAAAGGGATGATTGATGACCTTAAGCCCCGCCACAAAATATGATTTATGAAAAACATGATGTATGAAGCTTATGCATCATGAAATATAATTTATGTAAATGTGGAGTATGATTATGAGCCATGAAATTCACCCCACTCCAAATTATGGTTTATGAAATGTACCCCTGCCCTGAAATTTATAATCTCACCTACACCCATGAAAATCTCCACGCATCATCATTAATGATACTTATACCATCCCTTGACACAGGGACTTCATTTTATAAACACTAGATTTAAAACTAATAATATTACGAAAATAATAATTGGAGCCTTATTAAAATATATACTTATCTTGCTTGTAGTACAAAGCCAGGCAAGTGTGTATCTTTTTAAAAGATAATATAAAATATGCACTTCTCTTGCTTGTGTAAATCTTTTCAAAATTCATTATACATGTTATTAAACTAAAATAGAATTCGCACCAGATATTAAGAAAATATGCACGCCTTCTATTTTAAACCTTAACAATAAGATCGGTCAGACTCACATATGTTGCAGCAATTTTTTACACCCTGTTTTAATTATATAGCCACAGGAAGTCAGTTCTCAAATTTGAATATGTCCCATTGTTTATACCTTAGTTTTTCTCACCAGATTCAATGCTATTTAGAAAATGTATACCTCTGTTTTATACTGAAAAACTTTAACAATTAGATCGTTCAGACCCCGATTTGTTGTGGCACTTCATTAACCCTATTTTAATTACATTGCCACAAGAAGTCAGCATCTTTTTTGTTTTTTTGATAATGAGCCCTTGTTTCTTGATAAGGAGCCCCAGTTGAATTCCTGCAAATAAGTCCCCAGCACACTTAATCTAATTTGAACATGTCCTATTTTTTATATGGTAAGATTTTAACGTAAAATACTTCTTCTCACCCAATTCAAAACAATTAAGTAAATATGCACTTCTCCTGTTGATACATAAGACAAGTCATAACACTAAAAACGCATGGCTCTGTGTTTACTGAGAAAAGCCTTAACAATCAAATTCTTCAGACTCACATTTGTTGCAACAATTCGTTACAGGTAGCCATAACAAAAATAAGCCCCAGCTCTTTGCGGGGCATCTTAATCTATTTTAAACATAAAATATTTATATCCTACTTATTAGCTGATGCTCATACCTCACGTTTGCTTTGATCTCTCATTCAAACAAATGAAGCTGTCTTTCTAGCAAAGAGAGTCGAAATAAAACATAATGGGGGCTTTATCCTATTGCCTAGATATTACACCAAGAGACAGTACTGTTTGAATGAGGGTTCTTTGCCGCTACAAAGTGCCTCCGCCCTGAGGAGGCAGGACATCAGCAATTTATCACCTATGAGGTTTCTCCCAAATGTGCAGGGTGTGTCGCCCCACTCTCCCATGGTGGGCAGAGCAAGACGAACTGCATAAAAAGCTCCACTTTAGTGGTTTATGACATGCTAACCTTTTCAGCATATAGGTGCATCAGTGATCTTTCCAAAAGATAGGCAATTTTGCTTTCTTCTTCTACAATGGGAAACACTTTTGTGGTTGTTGGTAAGTGTAGATTATCAAAATATGTGTTGTTAACGATCCTGCCTCTTCAAACTGTTGAAATGACTGTCTTTTATAAATCCATTTTCAAATCAGAGATAGGTTTTCTCATTTTTAAATGATAAACTGTACCTAGTTGTATCATTCAGAGTTTAAAAATGAAATATCTTTTTCTTATTTTAGAGGGTTGCAGTTTCTGGCCTGTTGATTGCTCAGAAAGTAAGTCAATTCTATTACTTCTTAAATAGAAAATTTACATTATGATTACATACAAGCTTATAACTTTTTTAATTGAAATCTCTTTATATTTTAATTGTAGAAGAATTGGAGGCCGGACTGGTTTCTTCTTTGCATCTAACTAGCATGCAGTTGGAGGAACTAATCTCTAACACAGATTGTTTCGTTGAGACTAAAAATCCTGTCCCGGAAAAGAAAGATAAAGCATCTCCAGAGCCCTGTAAGTACTACTTTCACCTGAGGTTTCTGTGGTGTAAAAATAAGGCATCGTGGGTGAATATATCTATATAATAAAAGCCCAGCGCGGCGTCTGTGTCCGTGTTCGGGTCCGGGTTCCTTTTGACTGTATAGCTGCCCCCGTAGAAAAGCTCCAGTCCTTCCCCTCTCAGAATTCCTGCTTACCCCCCTCCGTTCTTTCCCCTTTGTGCACGTGAGTATTTCGAGCCCCGCGTCTGAGTCGGATGGTTCCCCTGGTCACCAATTCGTGTGTTTCAAGCCGCGATTTTCTATTTTCTCCCTTCCGGCCCACTATGCCTTTCCATCTTCAGATACCCATGTGCACTTGTACGGAGGAGACCTTACGGAACAATGCCGAAACGAAAGGCAACTGAACCTGCTGCTGCGAGAGAGGACACATTACAGCGTCATCACGAAGCAAAGAGGCAAAGGCGTGCCAATTGCTCACAAGAAACGGAGAGTCAGCATTCACACAGATTAGCTCAATGACGCGTCTCTGCCGCACAACGAAAGGCAACTGAAAACCCTTCTGATTAGTCTGCGTACCACACTTCGTGAATCATGGGTTTTGTTTTGAAATTTTGTTTCCCATGCAAAAATCAAATGCGGTGCGATGAAGGACCCAGTTCACGAATGGCAGCCGCGTTTAAACAGGGAGTCCTTCAACTGTGGTCATCCAATGCGCAGCGTAGCGCGCGCCAGGTCGCTAGTATGTAATGTTTAACAGAAACCTCAATGCTTTTGAAGAGTGGTCAGTCTTCCAAAGGTACCAGCCAACCACTGAAATCAGCACAAAGGCCCTTGCATAATCTCTTATTGAACTTCTCTTTCACACAGCCCAGTAAGTTAAGTTATTCGTTCGAGTGCACTGCGAATGTTCATTTTAAAGAAAACTTAGTCTTGTTTGTTTTTCAGAACCACTGTTGTCAGGATTACTGATGCAAATACTTCATCAAGCAGCTCTTCAGAATTCACCACAGTTTGCATTATCACCCAGCTTTCTTACCCAAATAGTACGCAGATCCAAATGAATTGACGCCAGGGCTAAGGCTGCTGATCTGAAGACTGAAATAGAGCAAGTTCTGCAGGATTTTTAAAGAGCTTTATCAAACCTTTTACCCCTTTCTCCAGATTTATGAGAAAAGGTTATTTTATTGTATGCTATTTTAGAAAACTTGTTCCTGAAATAATGGCAATCAATATGAATTGCAAAGGTAATGTTATAGAAGGTAAAAGGAAGAAAAGGTGTTCAAGTGAGGACTTGGACATTGGGAGCAGTTCTCAGAATGTTAGATTATTGCATGATATGGTGAATGAACTTAGTTACTCTATTTGAGCCCCAAAAATGTCTTTATGAGAGTTCCTTCATCATTTACCACTCCCATTGACTTTGACCAGCTTGACTACCTTTTAGAAACCCTGCGGAAAGTAGTCAACCAGGATGAATTGTTAACATTAAACAATTTGCAAGAAAGGGTTCACCGGTCTTTGACTGAAAATGTGAATGTTCAAATGGGTCATGGTTTAATAAACACCATGGGTTCTGCCAATGCTCAGCCTTTTGTTCCAACCCTTCAGAATGCTGTCGCCTCTGCCTCTCAGTGTATAGCTCTCTCAGTTTCTGCTAACTCTTCTGCCACTTCCGTTTCAGTCATACCATCTGTACCCTCTACTTCTGCCTCCTCCTCTGTTTCAGTCACTGCATCCTCAGCCACTGTTTCATCTCCAGTCATGCCAGTTGTAGCTATCCCCTCTGTCTCCTCTGCTTCAGTCACTGCATATTCATCATGTTTCATCTCCAGTCATGCCAGTTGTAGCTATCCCCTCTATCTCCTCTGATTCGGTCACGGCATCCTCAGCATCTGTATCATTTCCAGGCATGCCATTTGTAGCTATCCCCTCTGTCTCTTCTGCTTTAGGCACCGCATCCTCAGTATCTTGTTTATGTTTCATCTTCAACCTTCTCAGTCATACCAATTATATCTACCGGATCTGTTGTGTCTGTTTCAAATACCCCCTCAGCCACCTCTACTTCAGGCGTACCAGTTATTGCAGGTCCCTCAACTGTCTCTAGTGCTGACAATCAGAACATTTTTCGTCAGATCGACAGACCATCATTTAATAATACAGAAATAAGACACCCTTTAAATTTCGCTGATGCCTATGAACTAGATTCTTATGAGGAGGTGTTTAATAGTATTCATGAGACACTGCAAAGAATTCTGGATAGTTTTTCTGCTGCTTTAAATTCAGATGATGTAGTTCAGTTAGAATTGGATGCTGATTCCATGCCTATTAGTGTTTTTATACAGATGACTGGAACTAATCTTAGTGTAGAAGAGTTTCTTCACCAGATAGAGAATCTTCTTCAGAGTCACGCGAGTATATAAGCAGATACGTCTCCTATGCTGATAATACAGATTGTTTGGTCACCTTGTGGTGGGGCTAACGGCACTCACAAGGTATACACTCTACTCAACCACAAAATAGTCAGAAAGAAAATTAGGCTTTTAATTATTTCTTATAATTATGGGAATCAGCTCTGTTTGGCCTTTTGTCTGCTTTCCCTAATGGAAGCCCACTACAGACACAATCCACAGTTTTGCATTTGTGAAGCCTACAACCTTCAGAGCAGGACTGGATTATTTAAGCATGAAAAAGTGTCCTTTACAAATGTTCATAAACTTGAAAACTTACTAGATATTAAAATTGTTGTCTGGTACAAATGCCCCAGAAATGAAAAAAAATTAAAATTTGAAAGCTCCTACGGTAGAAACCCTAAAACATTTTTTATGTTTTTGCATGATAACCAATATTACAGTATTTTGAATTTAAAGGGTTTTCTGGGTGTAAATACTTGTGTGACTACTGTTACACAGGCTACCAATCAAACCTTAGCCATCGCTGTGAAGGACACTGCAATGTCTGTTTTTCCCCCGATTGCAGGTCATTCCTAGAAGAGATTGTCAAGTGTGTTCATTGCAACCGTTACTGCAGGTCCAAAATTTGTTTTATACAACATGCAGTTCCTAAATTTAACGACAAGACCAATAACATTGAAGTGGCCTGCAACACTGAAAAAATGTGTCCCTTGTGTTACAAAACTTACACAGCGAATGCTGCCTCAAACCACTTAAATGTCGCCCCAAGGAATGCTGTGTTTGTAAATCAAAACGTGAAAGTGATGCAAAAAAGCATCAATGCTTTATAGAAACCTTGAAGCCTGGGGAGCTGTGTGAAAAATATGTGTTTTATGATTTTGGAAGTCTGCAAGAAACGGGTGTACACATTCCGAATTATGTATAGTGCAAGTCCTTGTGTGGGAAATCTTGGTTCTGTGTGGGTAAAGACTACACCAATTCTTTGCCAGATACCTTCAGCCCAAATATCAAGTGCTTTTTAAAGAAGTGTTTGATTGAAAATGCAGTGAACCCTCAGGTTACCACTCAAGGAAATAAGTTGATATGTTTCACAGATTCGGGTTATCAGTTACGTTTTATAGACTCAATTTCTTACCAATGAAGTTGAGTCATACCTAAAGCCATGGGGTTTGAAGCTGAAAAGGGGTATTTCCCCTATTTCTTCAATATGGCTGAAAACCAGGATTATATTGGGCCCTATCCTGAGCCTGAATGCTACAGTGTACAGAACATGATAATAAAGAAAGAAAAATAATTTTTACCGGGTATTAGAGCGCCAAACATGGTGTTTTTAAATTTAAAGAGGAGATGACTTTTATTGTAAAAATGATGTGGAGATTCTTAGAATTGCCTACATCAAATTCAGAGAAGAGGTCATCAAAATTGTCAATATTGACTCATTTCAATGTATGACCCTAGCCTCTCTGTGTATGGCCATGTATAGGCAAAACTGCATGTCGCCAAAATCTATTGGCAGTCAGAAAAACTATTCAAATGCTTCTAGTCAATGGCTATTGTATCTCTGCGAAACAGAAAATTTTAACATTCGGCACATTCTAAACCTTGGGGAGGTAAAGAAGGGTTCTCTTTTTCTTGACGGCTATGCAAGAGTTAACGATATTCTGACCACCTTTGAATTTGCTGGCTGCTTTTATCATGGCTATCCAGAATGCTATGATTTAAACAGTAACCATCCTTTAACCACACCTGACTTGTGCAGTTATGTATCAAAAGTTTATGTGTAAAATGGAAATACTTCAGACCAAATTTAATCTCGATTTGTGTGTGATGTGGGAGCATGAATGGGAGACGATGAAAAAACACAACCTGAGGCTACAAGCTTTCATGAAATATTGAGATTTCCCTGAACGTATAAACCCAAGGGATTCTTTGTTCGGCGGCTGTACCAATGCAATAAAATTGTACCATAAAGCTGGGAGGTGTGAACAGATTCACTATTTCAATTTTACTAGATTGTGCATGTTTGTTAATAAAACAAGAAAGTACCTGATTGGCCATCCCACCATCATTTTTCAGCAATTTGGGGATCTCGGTCATCATTTTGGTTTAATTAAAGCCACTGTCCAACCGCCACTTGGTCTCAATTTTCCAGTCCTGCCTCTCAGGTTTTGCAGGAAATTAATGTTCGCCCTCTGTTGCACCTGCACAGAAACAGAAGCTCAGACTGTGGATTGTTGTCACACAGAGGATGAGAGATCTTTAAGTGGGACTTGGTGCAGTGTGGAAATAGCTAAGGCCATTGACAAAGGTTATAAAGTATCAAAAGTGCACGAAATTTGTCATTATCCTGAACGTACATCTGAACTGTTCTTGGACTATATCAAGCTTCATCTAAAAGGTAAACAGGAGGCATCAGGTTAACCTACCTGGTGTACTGATGAAGCTTCCCGAGATCGTATATTATAGAATATTATCAGAAGGAAGGTGTACAAATGGATCGTGATAGCATTGCCGTAAATCCGGCTATGAGACAGATTTCAAAGTTGTTTTTAAATTCTCTTTGCCTCTCCTTTGACATTGTTTGTGCAGAACATGATGTAGTCCAGGACTGCTGTAGTGTGGTTCTCCAAGTCTTGGTGATGGAAAACCTCCCAGTCGATTCTCTGGAAGTAGTCCTGCAACTGTTGAGAGGCCTCCTCGGGCCATATGGTAACAGTCCTGGTCATAGTGGGAGCTTGTTCCCTGAGAGGGGTATATGCAGGGATCAGAAGTAGGGACGTGTGATCAGACTGGCCAAGGTGTGCTAAGGGTTTAGCCCTATAGGCCAGTCTGATGTTTGTGTACAGCTTGTCTAGTGTTTTTACTCCCCTGGTTGCACACTTTATGTGTTGATAGAATTTGTGGAGAATTGCTTTCAGATCTGCATGATTAAAGTCCCCAGAAATTATGTGAACAACCTCAGGATACTTGCTCTGTTTACTGCTGATGGTGTCATGCTAAAGCCCCAGAGCCAAGCTAGCATTAGCATCTGGTGCTATATACAGAGCAGTTAGCAGAATGGCGTTGAATTCAAGGGGGAGGTATATGGGTCTGCATTTAATTGTCATAAACTCCACATCTGGAGAGCAGTGTCTAGTGACTATGGTGGAATTCGTGCACCAGCTATTGTTCACATAAATGCACAGCCCCCCTCCTCTTTTCTTACCGGAGCTCTCTGTCCTGTCATGCCGATGTGCTGTGTAGCCTGCTATCTCAATAGCCATGTCCGATATGAGTGGTTTCAGCCACGTCCCCGTGATCAGCAGGATGCAGCAGTCCCTGATGATATTTTCTGTTGCAATCTGCAGCTTCCACTCGCCCAGTTTGTTCACCAGAGACCTCACATTTGAGTAGAAAATGCTTGGAAGCGGTGGTTTGTGTGGCTGCTTCCTTAACCTTGCTAGCACACCACCTTGGCACCCCCTCTTTTGTTTATGTTTTTTGTGCTGCCGCCAGCTCCTCGAAGCTGGTGTAATCCACGGAGATCCCGGTGTCTGTGCGATGTCGTCCGGAATGTTGTGGACGTGGAGAAACTCGGATGTCGAGCAACTCTCGCTCCATAAGCGATAAAATATCCTGCTGGCTATACGTGTATTTATCCAGACAGGGTGGAAAAAACAAACTCTGAGTCTGAGAGCACACAGCCGCAGCATGTAAGCGCGCCAACAATTTGCAGAGATATCTAATGTTAGTGAAAAAGGCACACAAAGAAACTAACAGTCTGACACTGATGTTATCAAAATAAGAAAATCCCGAAGGGAAAGTTAATAAAGTTAATGTGTCTGTGGACCGGGTTTAGCAAGAGGTTTTGAGAAGCGCTCCTGCAAAAGCAAAGAAAAATATTGAATTTGTTTTGCATAAGATGTCTGTTGTTTGAAGGTAAACCTTTGGTCAGATCCAATATAGTGGAATTAGTACGTAATCTGACAGCCTCTCATACAATACCAGAGCATAGGAGGCCAGATGGTGGTAAGGAATTTGTAAATGCCATGGCTGGTTTGAACATTCCATTTTCCACTACCCCCCTCTCTGCTCATCATCCTGAAGACAGTCCCTACCGATGGAAACCAAGAAAAAAAGACTGGAATGGATTGTTTATTAATTTGTAAATATTGTTTATTAAAATCAATTTTATGTCATTACAGAGAGTTGTTACCCTTTAACTGTCTATTGAAATAGTTATAGGTCTCTGCTTTTTGCATGCAAGGGTACAGATAAAAGCAATGTCCCACTGAAGGAAGCCAGGAACGAACAAATTTCGATATCATAGCATCATTATTGTTTACATCATCAGAATACTTTTTCCTCGCTGATGCAGAAAGAAGAAGCAGTGTTGGCTGCATGTGTCTGAAAACCAACTTTGAAGCTGCCATTTGTTGTAAATGATTTGCTTACAGTTTTTGTTTAAGAAACAGTAAATGTTATTCAGAAAGTAAATAAAGTCTGGAGGATTTCCATAGGAATCAAAAAACTCTCCATTTCCATCTTCAGTGAGGTAAATAATCAGTCAGCATTCTCCAGGTTGTGTTTGACGGTGAGTATTCACTACGAACGTGGCTGGCACTCCAATATTTTTTCTGGTAGTTGATCACACTCCAGCACCCCATGGATATATCTTTCAGAGTAGGGATCTTGGATCAGCATTTCTGTTAATTATTTTGTATTCATGGTGTTTATTAGTAGTCATACAGCACATTACGTGTCTTTTTGATTTCAATGATGTTGTCAAAGATGGCGTATATTATTAGATTGACAGTCCGTGGGAGTGGGATGCAGAAGCGTAATTCATATCTCATGTTTTCAGTTTTAACTAAGGAAAAATGATCACTTCATTCTTGATTGGGGTTTAGATCTAAAGCAAAAAGATTATATCCTTGCGAGAACTCTGAATGGGTGATAAACAGAGCTTGATCCTTCAAATGCTTTCCAGTGGCCAACACTAGGTTATAGTATTCTCTGGCAGGAATCT
The DNA here is from genome assembly GCF_900747795.2 of Erpetoichthys calabaricus. Lineage (NCBI taxonomy): Eukaryota > Metazoa > Chordata > Cladistia > Polypteriformes > Polypteridae > Erpetoichthys > Erpetoichthys calabaricus. The sequence goes on from NC_041404.2 coordinate 94,559,174, forward strand.
AAGTACAAAGCCAGGAACTCTAATCGTTATGTTTGAAATTGAATGGATTCCTTCTATAAGAACCTGAAAAAGCTTCATTATCCACCATGCCAATCACCACATACTTTGGTAGGTTTTCACGGTCAGTGAAAGTTTAACTTTTTTCAGAAACAAGGAGTCTGTTGTTATGTTTACTTTGTAACGTTCAGTATCACCAGACATTAACCAGAATTCATCTTTGTTTCGAACCAATTTCATCTTCACATCCAGGCCATTCAATATTAATTTTTCCTGAAAAAAGAGATCAGAATGAATGTGCACCAGAAATTCAACAGTTCGATTCCCGGCCATATAAGCACTTATTTTATTAAAACCAGTGTTTTCTCCATCAGGATCTGTCTCTTCCAATTTGTTAAGTGTATCTTTGTAAAAAAAGTCCTGTAGCAAACTGAGAATGAAGAGACTCCTGGCTGTAATTCAGCAGGATTTCTAAGAATGCTCTGTAAGGATAACAATTTGAACTCTGCGATAACAAACTGGCTATAAGGTAGTTGACAAATCTGACCTTCGCAGCTGCCGCAATATTAGTCTCATCAGCATTCATTGTTTTGCACCTTAGGTGTTATTCAAGTCAAGGTACTCTTCCCCATTTCCAGCTATGAGAAATTCTAGCGGTGCTACTTCAGAGAGGGCTGAGAGAGGTGGGACTTCAACGTGTATACTTTTATCTACACTAGTTTGAGTGAAAGGCATAGTAAACATGTCCAGTTCAGATTTGACACACTCTCTTAAAAAAATGTCTCTCTTCTTCTTTTAGTCTTGTTCTTGTTCTGATGACAGTTAGAAAGTGCTGTAAAAATAGTGTGCCTTATCTTTTTGACTGGTGGGCCTTCACGTGACCCCGGTGGTCTCTTTCATTTTGTCTTCATCAGAGGTCTGAGTCACCACCTGCCACACTTGATATTGCCCTGGTGAACACATCTTTTACAATATTTTTAGCAGTGGATTTCATATGTGGTTTTGCCATGTCAAAACAATTTTTTTAGGAGAGGTAACGCTCTTCTAAACAGCCCCCTGAATATACCCCCAATACCCCCACCATACATTACAGGGAATCCAGAGAATCCCAGTAAGCCGCTACCTGCTTGGGTTTGGTAATGTTGGATGTAGGGTGTTGGATCCTGGTAAGACCGCATTGTTTCAGTTGTGCATACAATGCCTGACGGGTCTGAAATGCAACTTCACTATTACCTTACAAAACTGAAATGGCACATATTTGTTTTGGTCCTTCTTTATTTCAATAGTCACTGTGTCAAAATGATTCTTGCTGACTGGTGCATAATGAGGTTTGTCGTATGTGATAGTAGTAATTGTATCGCTTAATCCTCTATATGAATGCATCACAAAAGGGGGATGTAGCTGTCTCCAACTGTCTGATGAGAAGCCCTGACGCTGTACACTTACAAACTGTAAAAGCCTGCCCTGATGTTGGCGGGGAAAGGGGCCTTGTAAGTTAGCCCCCGTGTCTGATCAGGATGTGCTCATAATATTCGATCCAGCTGACCTTTTAAGTGTATAGTTTCATCCTTTTCATCTGGGATCACTTAGACTATTCTTTCCACAGCATAACTGAATTTCACAGTTTCTCAGAAGGGACAGTTCCAATGGTAGGGTTGTAGGCTTAAGGTTGTCGAGTTCATAAAAGACAATAGGTCGTGATTACCTTCATAATATCCGCAAGGAATGTGGCAATATTTTTTTATCCTGGGAGCTGAAACGTAGAATTCATTATCTGTTTTGTCTATAGTATTCCACGTATGTGGATATTATATTTCTGCAAGACTGACTTCCCAAAAACGTTCTAGTTCTATGGGTTTAGCAAGTTTTGTTGTGAAACTGGAAATTGTGTTTTTAGGGAAAATGTCTGAGGAAGCATTGCTAGGCAGAGTCACAAAAAACTTTTGTACTGTAAGAGAATGATGATCAGATTAAGAGCAGTGTGGATTTTATTTCATATCTTGGGCTTGGCTCTCTGGTATTCAGCTGTTAAATTTTTCTTGCCACCGAAGCCATTTGACTAAAATAAATAGTTTTTTATTCTTAACTTTCCTAGCCAGTATTTTCTCGGTCCTGTAAATATATGTAGAATCGACTTTAATTTTTTGCAATTCTGCGTCATAAAAGGAGCCTATGATCTCTTCACCATCGTAATCTTTCAGTTTGTAAACAGCTGGAGACCTAGGTACAAGCTCAGAGACTGTAAAGATTTCATCTGAAAATATTTGTTCATAACCTTTTGCAAAAGGATGTCTGGTTTTAGAAACCCTAACTGTATTTCCTACTTTGAACTTAAACAGTTAAACAGGATCCAGTGGGTTAGCAATGTCATATAAGTTTTTGAAAACTTTCCATGAATTTTAACGTGTTTACATCAGAAGGAGCCATTTTTATACTTCAATAATATCTTTTGTTGTAAGAATATACTAGATCCTGCAATTTATCAATGTAGGTTCTTGTATTACACACGCTGAAATATTTGCACATTTTAGATTTTAGTGTGTGGTTAAATCTCTCCACCATGGATGCCTTTAACTCATTTCCTGTGGTGAAATGTTTTATTCCATCCTTCTTCAGCAGCTTTTGAAAATCTTGGTTGAAAAACTCTTTCCCCTTATCATTCGGGAGCTTCTTTGGAGTTCTACTGCTGCTCAGAATGTTTTGGAAGGCTCTTGCCACTTCATTGCCCATTTTGTTCTTCATGGGCCATACCCACACATGCTTAGAAAGTACATCAATGCAGGTCAACAAATATTTATAAGCTCGGTTATGCTCGGGCACATTTGTCATGTCCGCTAAATCCATCTGCCATTTCGAGTCTATATCGGATTCATAAACCTTATTTCTCTTAAAATGTATTCTAGCAGGTTTATGAATAGTATAAGAATATTGACCAAATAACCAATCTGACACCTGATGGTCATTACTTTTCTGACCCGAAACCTCAAGAGCGCTTTTAAAGAGTCTTTTCCCCCAAAACTGCCAAGATTTCCCAGGGTCATAATACACATTTTTCATGTAACCCTCCATTATCGACGGTGAAAGAAAAATGTTAGCATTTTAAAAATCAAATGGTACTTTATTGGTAATTTTAAAAAACAATTTTCAAAAACAATATTAAAATTCACAGATGCTTTAACGGTCATTTCAAAAACATAATATTACAACTAAGCAGCATGATTAAAATAGACAAAATATGTTATATCACAGGAACATTCAGTTCAGACATCTGTTTTTTCCATATCATATTCCCTGTAAAACACCAAAGGTACATTAGACATATCAGGTTCAGAAATGGAGTTTTGAGAAGGTATCAGATATATTGCGTATTGTTGAGTAAGAGTTATCATCCATGTTATGAAAGGCTTGTACAATAACCTCATTGATAGAATGTTCATTTTTCAAGACATCGACAGCATTTTGTACAAACATGTGAATCTTATGAAAAGGCAGAAAAATATTAAAGCAACCCAGAGTCTTTATGACCAGGCTCCTGAGCCACAGTTTACAGAAAACAGCTAGCACCTCTTGAAAGTGTCCACGCTCAAACAGATATATGTATGCTTTGCTTGGCTGGGGTGGTCTATTAAACATCCCTGACAGGTACTTTTTAGGTCCTGATCAACTATTATATCCAGCAGAGCAGCGCTCACACTGCTAATCAGTTTCAGAGCCTTTCAAAATGTTTCAGTTTGTTCAAGGTCCATATCTGCATAATCACCCTCCTTGGGTGAGATTTTCCAAGCAGCCAGAGCTTCTGCTAATTCATCCATGACCTCTTCTTGTCGCATTACCTGAATGGCTATGTCCTTGGCCCCTGATAGGCTCCCCAGAACATCATTATCAGGCACAAAGATGTCAGATACTGCACAGTTCTCCAGGAGTCTTTTCGACCAATACAAATCATCAGGGGCATGTAACTGAGGCTCAGGCCAACAGATCTGGTTAGTTGAAAGCATAAGAAGGTCCGGCCAAGACAGCTCGTCTGGAGGCGAGTCACAAGGAGTATAGTACCCAGAGCTAATGTGGATATTGTCAGGCCAAAAAAGGAAGTTGGCGGCCACTATCTGTCTGATCAGGAGCATATCCAGAGGGGTGCTGGAGGTTGCCCAGCCAAAACACAATTCAAAAATATGCTGCATGGTATGGCCGATCAGTGCCCTGAAGATTGGAATTCTGTGAGCACAATTATATATATATATATATATATATATACACACACACACACACATATATATATATATATATACTGTATATAGTCACACACTTGCGTTTAGGGAGCAGCTGACGGGCTCAACAAAGCGTGATAACACAAAGAAAGTGGGTGTTGTACAAGGCAATAATATCTCTCTCATTCAACAGAAAAACAGAAGAATAAACACACCGTTTTAAAGATGGGCAGATGATCCCACGCACACAATAACAAAGCCATTACTTCCGACCTCACCTGATGACTGCACTTCCGGCTTCAATGTTTCACGTCATTTCCACCTGTCCATTTTTCCGCTGTATGCAGAGCATTCTGTCTGTATCTAATTTCCTGCCAGTTCACTATAAAAATCCATTCACCTACCGAAATGTTGTCCTCTGTTTGATTCATTTTTTAATGTATCAGTCTGGAAATGCTGTCTGAACCACCCAAAATCTTTGTGAGTATGCTGTCTCTAATTCTTTCTTCACAGATTGCTGTAGTCGGCAGGATATAGAGTGTTCGAGGAAAGATTACTGAAGAAGAGAACCTGAACGCTGTCCTAAAGACCATTCTCATAAACTCCAAGTTGGAGAAACCCGCATACAGTTGGCTGCTCGGCCTCCCCCTCCTCCTTTGGTTGCTTTATCGGAAGGGGATGATATAGAATCCCATTTGCTAGCTTTCGAGCACATTGCCGCTCGTGACCGATGGCTGATGCGCCATACTTGAAGGGGGATGCGCAGCGGGCCTTTTACAATCTCCCCGAGGAGGAGGCCACTGAATACGACAGCCTTAAGGGAGAAATATACAACCGATACGCCATCACCTCGGGCCAGCAGGCGAGAGAATTGAGGCTCTGGAATTTTGATGTAGATAAACCCAGTCTGTGAGATCTTGAGTAAGATCGGTCACTGGCTAAGGCCAGATGAGAATAATGCATGACAGGTTGTAAAACAACTTGCCTGTGAAACACTAATTAACGCAATGGCAGAATTCCTCGCCCAACAGGTCTGTAGACATGAATATAGGAATATGGATACCCATATAGAGATGGCCGAGTGTCATCTGGCGGTCGCCAAGACGGAGGGATCCAAACGGTTGTTCTCGGAACCCGACAGTGACGCATCGCTACTCCCGAGTCCACCCGTCAAACATCAGAGCCCCCGGTTAAGCCGAAGGAGAAATAACCCAGTCTCCCCCACTGTGTTAAGTGTGGGGAGCTGGGACATATAATAACCTCTTGTCCTCTGTTTACAGAATTAATGGATTGTTCCTGGGCTTGCGGAGAGAGGTACTGTGCCTTGTCTAATCCCCTTTCTTCACCTAATATGGGAGTGGTTTTAGTAAATGGACGCAGCATGCTCGCAATGTTTGATTCCGGGAGCAACATCTCCATTGTTCCTCGTCGTTTTGTCCTACCACAACAGTTTCTAAGGGCAAAAACCAGTGTCTTGTATACATGGAGAGACCAGGAATTATTGGTGTGCCAAATGCTTTATAACTTGGGACAGGATACTGAAGAAATTACTGGTGGCAGTATTTCTGGACCCTCCTTACCTGGTTATTTTGGGGCAGGACTGGTCTAAAATTGAATGCGGTATGAGACTAAGCCCTCCTAAGAATGAGTTGAGCCTGATAATGGACAGAGGCACTACCACTCCGGCTACTCCCACACCGTGTCAGTCCTTAAATCCATCTGATATGGAACCTTCGGGGAGCAAGCCCTCGACTCTGCTGGCCCTCCCGGAAGTAACACCAGGGGAGGGACTGGGGAGTGAGGCCACACCCCCTGAGGTCTCAGACGATCACTTAACTACGCTTCAATTTCAATTTAGGTATACGCCTTCCTCCTTCAAAAGACAGCAGTGGAATGATTATTCCCTCAAATTTGCAAGGAATGCTATTGTTTCTGTAGATGGGCAACCCACCATACCACAAGGACCCCACCTTGTTCTGAAAAACAATATGTTATATTGAGTAGCAGAACATGAGGGTGATGTGAGGTTATTGTTGCTAGATCTGCAAGCCTTCCAGTGGGTTTGCGAACTAGCTCACGCCCAGCTCTTGGAGCCAATTTGGGCACCGAAAAAACACTGGAGCAGATCAAGCTCCGAATCTTTTGGCCTGGAATAAATGAAGAGGCTGGCCGATTTTGTCAGTCTTGTCCGGACTGCCAACTCTGCCAGATTCCACAAAGGGACCGTGCTCCTCTTATTCCTATTCCCCTGGTCAATATTCCCTTTGAAAGAATAGGCATCGATCTCATTGGCCCTTTAGAACCCTCAGCAAAAGGATATAAATACATATTAGTAATGGTAGACTACGCTACTTGGTACCTAGAGGCCATCCACCTGCACACAGCTAATTCCAAAAATATCGCACAGGAACTTGCAGGCTTATGTTTGTAAGTGGGGATTCTGAAAGAAGTCGGAAGAAAGAATCCCCTTCACATCGGATACGTTCAAGGAGGTTGCCAAGTTACTCCACATTAAAACTAGAATTACCAGAGCCTACGAAAAAAAACTCGTAGATCTGGCCCACCTTAAATCCCATCGCACCTCTCCATCAGCATCTTTTGTCCTGTAAATGTGCCAATAGGGCGGCACGGTTGCGCAGTGGTAGCGCTGCTGCCTCGCAGTAAGGAGACCCGGGTTCACTTCCCGGGTCCCCCCTGCGTGGAGTTTGCATGTTCTCCCCGTGTCTGCGTGGGTTTCCTCCGGGCACTCTGGTTTCCTACACAGTCCAAAAACATGCAGGTTAGGTCGAGTGACGATTCTAAATTGGCCCTAGTGTGTGCTTGGTGTGTGGGTGTTTGTGTGTGTGTCCTGCGGTGGGTTGGCGCCCTGCCTGGGATTGGTTCCCTGCCTTGCGCCCTGTGTTGGCTGGGATTGGCTCCAGCAGACCCCCGTGACCCTGTGTTCGGATTCAGCGGGTTGGAAAATGGATGGATGGATGGATGTGCCAATAAAGACAAGCAGCAAGCAGACTGCTATCCCATCACCCCACCGCCTCAGACCGTGCACAAAGTTCTCCCAGCTCATGCCTTGATTATCTGGGAGTGAAGTGCTGGAGTTTTAGAGTGGAGATAATAGATCGTTATTTGGAACAAATGCATTTTATGTGTGTTCCGTTTCTACAATAACCTGTGTAAACACATTGTTAAAACAAACGTTTTTCATATTTTAGTAGAAAATGACAAAATGTTGGCCTAAACTATATAATGTGTGAAGCCTGAAGTCCAAAGATCAAATAAACACTTTCACAAAAAGTTCAATGATTATACAAAAACTTCCGTGACGTAGCAGTAAGATCTGCTGACTTGTAATCAAGAGTTCCCGGTTCAATCCCGACTGACTCCTATATTTGCCGTTTTCAGTAGTGAGCTGCTCTTATTGTTAATATTATACAGTACACACATACATTTGGTTTGCGTCTGTAACAGATGGTGTACATTTATAGTACTTGTAAAAGTTACCTTTTTTTTTCACATTTATTCTCTCAGTCACAATCACGATACATACTACCGCCCCCCGGGATCTGACGCTGTTAGTTGTTATTTGAAACTGGGAATAACTTTAGATGTGAGTGGTGTTTTGAGGCAATGGAACTGGACATTCTCTGATCTGGATGGATAATAGCTGACACACAAACGCTGGTGAATCTGCCTTCTTTGTATCTCACCGTCACTTGATTTTTTTTATTCACTTTTATTGAGTGTTCCTGCTCACGCTGAATTAGTATGCACCTTATGGTCTATGAAAAACAGAGACATAGGTATATATGATATTTGGAATTATTCATTTTATGACCTGTATAGTACATTTCGGAAAACATTGTGGCATGGACACAACCTTATTCATATTATTCATAATCATTCGCAAAACATCTTGCGGTTGTAATCAGTGATCGTGTGTTTTTTTTTTCCCGATCTTACCAGTCTCCATGTTGCTGTATGGTGCTGTTTCTTTTGTACTCCAGGACATGCAGAGGAAAGAATTAGTACAGAGAGGTCAGTTCAGCGCTATATGCAATCATCAAATTCAAATGTTAACAGTTCACATACATGCAAGGACCGTCCTTTCTACATTTACAACATGTGTGTGAGGCGGTGGAGGGATGGAATAGCAGGCTGCTTGCTGCTTGTCTTTATTGGCACATTTATAGGACAAAACACGCTGACAGAGAGGTGCGATGGAATTTAAGGTGGGCCAGATCTACGAGTTTTTTCGTAGGTTCTGGTAATTCAAGTGTTAAGCATCTTAAAACATCTGTATATCACCCCCAAACTGATGGGTTGGTGGAATGTTTTAATCAGACACTGAAACAGATGCTCCACAAGGTAGTCACGGAGGACGGGAGAAACTGGGATCAGTTGCTCCCCCTCATACTTTTTACATACTGAGAGGTTCCACAAGCCTCCACAGGGTTTTCCCCCTTTGAATTATTATATGGGTGACAACCCTGAGGCATTTTGGACATAGTAAAAGAAGGATGGAAGGCAGAGGCTCTTCCCTCCACCAATATTTTAGATATATTATTATTTGATAGATTTGCAAGAATTCATCACATTCTAAAAGAGCACATGAAGAAGGCTCAATCAATGCAGTCCCGACGGTATAACAAAAATAGCACCCTACGCAAATTTCACCGAGGGGACCAGGTTATGGTACTTGTGCCCACTTCCACTCCAAATTGCTGGCCCATTGGCAGGGCCCCTTCGAACTTAAGTAAAGAAAAGGGCTCATAGATTATTTCGTCAAACAACCAAATCAGCAACCAAGAGAGCAGGTGTATCATGTCAACTTGTTGAAATCCTGGAAGGACAGGGACTCTGTTCCCTTCTTTGGCCAACCCCGCTCCCTTTTCTCAGAAAAATGTCCCTTAACTTTGGTTCCAATTTGACACTGCAACAAAGACGGGAGCTGGAATCTGCCATCCTGTCAGTACCTGAAATGGTCAGTGAGTTGCCCCGCTGAACTGCCTTGATTCAGCATGACATTGTGATTGAGCCTAGGGTAATCGTCAGGGAACGGCCCTATCGCCTCCTGGAGGCAAAACATGCAAAAGTGGAGTTAGAGATTAGACGAATGCTGGACCTGGGTGTTATTGAGGAAAGCCACAGTCCCTGGTCCAGTCCTATCATTGTAGTCCAAAAACCCGATGGGTCCTGAAGATTCTGTAATGACTTCAGGCCTCCAAATTTGATGCAAATTCCTTTAACAGAATCTGGCAAAGAAAAAAGCACATTTAGTACCCTTAGTGGACACTGGCAATACAAAGTCCTCCCATTTGGGCTACACAGGGCACCAGCGACCTTCCAGCGTCTGGTAGACAGAGTGCTTAAGCCCTACAGCTCCTATTGCGCCACCTACCTGGATGACATGATCATCTTTTCCAGCACCTAGGACAAACATGTATTGCAGGTTTACATGGTTACACATTAACCCTAAAAAATGTTTTTTGGGCTAAAGGAAGCCAAATATTTAGGCTATCTGGTGGGGGAGGGAACCGTTAAACCACAGTGCCCCTAAGTCGATGCAATACTAAACTGGCCCTGTCCGATAACCAATCGGCAAGTACAAGTCTTTCTTGGGATAGTGGGCTATTACCGCCAGTTCGTACCTTGTTTCTCAGAAAGAGCTGCGCCCTTGACTGACCTAACAAAGAAAAGGGCTCCTTTTAAGGTGATATGGGATGAAAAAACAGAACGAGCATTCAGTGACTTGAAAAACGCCCTTACTTCAGCAACTATATTGAGAACCCCTGATTTCTGTCATCCTTTTATTCTTCAGACCGATGCTTCAGACACAGGTCTAGGTGCCGTGCTGAGCCAAAGAATCGATGGTGCTGAACAACCCTTAATGTACCTGAGCAAGGTATGTGGTGGTAGAACGGGAGGCCCTCATGATCAAATGAGCAGTGACCCAGCTGCGGTACTTCCTCTTAGGCAGTGAGTTCACCCTGATCACCGATCACACTGCGTTCCACTTAGGGAGCAGCTGACGGGCTCAATGTAGCGTGATAACACAAAGAAAGTGGGTGTTGTACAAGGCAATAATATCTCTCTCATTCAACAGAAAAATAGAAGAATAAACGTACCGTTTTGAACACTGGCAGACGATCCCACGCACACAATAACAAAGCCATTACTTCCCATCTCACCTGATGACTGCACTTCCGGCTTCAACGTTTCACGTTATTTCCACCTGTCCCTTTTCCCAGCATTCCCTCTGCATCTAATTTCCTGCCAGTTCACAATAAAAATCCATTCACCTACCTAAATTTTGTCCTCTGTTCGATCACAGTCTGGAAATTCTGTTCTGGACCTTATACTATACGGGGCTACCACCCCAAATCTGTGAGTGTGAGTCTCTACTTTTTAATTCACTATATATATATATAGTCACACACGTACGAGTAAGAGGCAGCTGAAGGGCTTAAGTAATGGTAATACCACATCTGACCAGGGGGCGGCAGGGTGCACTGACTGTCTTTCTCAGTTCCCTGCAGACCGTTCCCGAGAAATCCTGCCAGGTTCTGGTACCTCAGAAGACATCACTTTCGGTCCAGATGATGTCACTTCTGGGTCTGGGCCCTTTGATGATGCCACTTCTGGGTCCATCCCCTCCGAAGATGTCACTTCCTATATGGGCCTTTAAAGCTGCCATCTTACCACCAAAAAATCAGTTCAGTTTTGGACTCAGTATTGCAAACATCTCTGTCAATTTCAAAACCTTTTGCAGCCAGGGACATTATACAGGTGGCTGCCCCAAACCTTTTTATGATGTCTGGTCTGTGTTTTTATCACTATATATATATATATATATATATATATATATATATATACATACATATATATATATATACAGTATATAAAATATGAACAGTGGTGGGCAAAATTAGGTTTGCAGTTGTGAATATGTGTAACACAAAGTTTATTCTTGTATCTTGCATAAAAATTGTAAACCTACTTTTGCCCACCCATGTATATATTACAAGAAAATCTCTATCTCTCTCTCTCTCTCTCTCTCTCTCTGTACATATATACAGTATATATATTATGAAATGATTAGGGTCGACACACTTAAAAAGGTTTGGGGCAGCCACCCATATAATATCCCTGGCTTCAATGGGTTTTGAAAATTGGCACTGTTGTGCAATTGTAGGAGTTCAAACAAGAACTGATGAACTGTTGGTAAGATGGCGGCTTTAAATGCCAAAACAAGAAGTGATGTAATGGACCCGGAAGTGACGTGCTTCTGGCATTGGAAATAGAAGTGATGTGCTTTTGGGTGCTGGAACCAGAATTGACGTCTTCAATGTTGAATCAGATAGGTTTTCCTGTTTTTGGACTGCAAAGACAACAGAAGAAGGTTTAGTGTACCCCGCCACCCTCTGGCTTGGCGTGGATTTATCCTCACTGGTCCATACACCACACCTATGACACAGCCCCACCCCTCAGCCCAGACCCATTGGGTTGGGCGTACCTGTTCGTGAGGTCATGACTCCGGGAAAGGGCATCGGCATTGGCTTGCAGTATACCTTGACAATAAACAACCAAAAACTTGTAAGGCTGTAGGTCCAAAAACCATCTCGTGACTCATGGGTTTGAGTCCCTGTGTAAGGCCGTCCACTGTAAAAGTACATGTCTGGGGGATCAGGTCATGGTGTTGGTTCCCACCTCCCATTCTAAACTACTTGCCCATTGGCAAGGACCATACGAAGTTAAAGAGAGGAAAGGGCTCGTCAACTATTTAGTGAAACAACCCAATTGTCGGCTGAGCAACTGGGTTTATCACATGAATCTGCTGAAACCGTAGAAGGAAAGGGACCCTGATCCCTCCTCCGGACAGTCCCACTCATTCTTTGCTCAGACCAACACACTTAACTTCAGCTCTAACTTGAATCCCCGACAGAGGTGACAGCTCAAAGCAGTTATCTCGTCCATCCCGGAGGTGGTAGACAAAAAACCCGGAAGGACCTCTCTGATTGCCCACGACATTGTGATTGAACCTGGGGTTATAGTCCGAGAGCGCCTCTATCGTCTTCCCAAGGCAAAGAAGGCAGAAGTGGAGCTTGAAATCAAGCGCATGTTGGACTTAGGAGTCATAGAGGAAAGTTATAGTCCCTGGTCCAGTCCAATAGTCTTGGTTAGTAAGCCCAACGGAAGTTGGAGGTTTTGCAATGACTTCCGTCGACTTAATCAGGTCTCCCAATTTGATGCTTATCCTATGCCTTGAGTGGACGACCTCCTTGAGAGGCTTGGACAGGCAGAATATTTGACCACACTTGACATGACCAAGAGGTACTGGCAGGTTCCTTTAACAGACTGCACAAAGGCTAAGACTGTGTTTAGCACCCCTAGTGGACACTGGCAGTATCATGTCCATCCATTCGGGTTACATGGGGCTCCATGCCTGGTGGACAAAGTGCTCCGTCCCTATAACACGTATACTGCTGCCTACCTAGATGATGTCGTCATCTATTCCAGCACCTGGAAGGAACACCTACAGCACGTCCAAGCAGTATTACGGATGCTAGGTGAGGCTGGTCTGCGGATCAATCCAAAAAAATGTTTTTTTGGGTTGGAAGAAGCCAAATATTTGGGTTACCTAGTGGGTCGTGGTACTGTGAAGCCACAGTGGTCTAAAATAGATGCCATTCTGAAATGGCCCCGTCTGCGAACCAAGCGGCATATCCAAGCATTTCTTGGTTTAGCCAGGTACTACCGTCGGTTTGTACCACGGTTTTCGGAGAAAGCTGCACCTTTGAGTGATTTAACAAAGAAGAGGGCTCCCAACATTGTGGTATGGGCCGATATGACAGAAGCTGCATTCAGTGACTTGTAAAGGGCCCTGACATCGGCACCTGTTTTGAAAGCACCTGACTTTTCGCTTCCTTTAATCCTCCAGACGGACGCTTTGGACACAGGCCTAGGAGCAGTGCTGAGCCAAAGCGTCGATGGTGCTGAACACCCCGTGATGTTCCTGAGCTGGAAACTGCTGGATCGGGATACCAGGTATGCGGCGGTGGAGAGAGATGCTCTTGCAATCAAGTGGGTGATTACACAGTTGAGGTACTACCTCCTGGGTCAGGAGTTTACACTTGTCACGGACCATGCACCTTTACAGTGGATGGCCCTGCACAATGAGTCCAACCCTCAAGTCACTAGGTGGTTCCTTCATCTGCAGTCTTACAAGTTCTTACAAGGGCTCACTCCATACATATGCCGATGCCCTCTCTCGCATTGACGACCTCTCAGTGTAGATTGCCTGACCTGATGGGTCTGGGCTGAGGGGGGCGGGGCCTGTCACAAACGTATGTTTAGGAGACAACTAAAGGGCTTGAATGAATGTAATTCCACGCTGGGCCAGGGGGTGACGAAGTGTATTAATTCTCTCTCTCAATCCCTTGCAGACCATTCTCCAGAAATCCTGCCTGTTTCTGGGGCAGCCAATGACGTCACTTCCGGTCCGGACCTGATGACATTACTTCCCTTACTGGCCTATAAAACTGCCATCTTGCCTTCAGAATATCAGTTTTGTTTTGAATTCAGTTGTGTGAACATGTCTATTCATGATAAACATTTTTGCAGCCAGGAAATATTATACGGGTGGCTGCCCCAAACCTTCACAATTTCTTTGTGTCGTTCTTGTGGCACAGTGTTTCCAGTCAAAGTAGTGTTTCATCTTCAATAGGTTCTAGTTTTTTTCCTTTCACTCCTTTCAGTGAGAGTGAGCAACATTTGTAGTGCAATGAAGATATTTTTCCTTGTTCCTAATTTGATACACTCAGCCTGGCCATTGCTATCTAGATCATAATTAGATCCATTGATCTAACTATCTTCCTGTTCTTCTTATCCATGGCAAGGCTGCAGGTCATAATTTGATTCAAGGTTTAACTGTATTCTTACCTTAATGCAAAAATATTTCCAGAATCATGAAATGAATTGTGGGCATCTCTCCAAATAATGTATCTTGGAAAACAACAAATTCTAAATGTTTCTAGAATAATTACTTTTAACAAATTATTTTAAATTGGAAAGTTTCTCAAGCAAATCAAAATGAGCACTTCTGGAGAAAATGTCTATAATAACCAGAATATTATTATTGCTTTTAGATAGGAGTTATTCTAAAATAAAATTTAAGGAGATCTCATTACAAGGTACATTTTGAGTTGTGTAAGGTAAGACCAAACCAATAGTGCAACCATTCTGTTGAAGATGTCTCTGGCAGCAATGTATTCTTTTCCATTTTTAAGATCTTCCCCAAAAGCACATTCTAAGTATATCCATGTATCTAATTACTCATGAATGCCCCAACAATAAATGAATTATGACCCCACAACAAACCATAGTTTCTAAAATTTTCAGGAACAAACAGTGCTTTATTTGGTGTACGAGGTGAATGGTACTAGAGTAGTTAATCAAATTGATAATATCTGAAAGTTATTCCATTTCCATCAAAACAATCATTTTGTTAGGAAAAAACTGATTCTGGATCTGATGAGGGCTCATCAACTACAAACTGACATGCTGGTGTATCATTTTTCATGTTTTTTTTTTTTTGCTCCACGGAAATTTGCTTGATATAAATAATCTGCACCAGATTTGCCTGATATTTAAATATTTTTCTTTAGATTGTTAACATTTTTTGCAACACTTTTGTGATCAGTAAACATTGTAAAAGAATGTTTAGCTCCTTCCAACCAATGCCTCCATTATTGTAAGGCTAGTTTGATTGGTATTGATTTTTTACTTCTAATATCATAACTGTACTAAGGTGGAGTAAGCTGTCAAGAGAAAAAGGCTCAGGAGTGCAATTTCCTTGTTTCTAAAAAGTGCCATGATAAACTAGCAAAAACAATAATATTTGAGTTATCAACTTCTAACTTAAACAGTTGATTAATATTCAAATATATTACGGTTGGGGAATTTGTGAAAGCCTCTGAGTTTTTGAAAGATTTCCTAGTCTGCTGTTATCCTCTGGACATTTTGTGAAGATTTCATGTGAGGGCAGTGATGTAGGCAAAAATGGAACTAATTCCCTTAATAGCTTTTATAATAATTCAAAATACTCATAAATCTTTGTACTTATTTTAAATAATTTTGCTCCTTCCAATCCAAAAAAGTTCAATTGCTCATAATGTTGACAGTACTTCTCTCACTTGTACGGTGCATGGGAGTCAAACTCTTTACAAAAAAACAAGATATAATTTGTGTAAACATAAACCATGGGGCATTACTAAATATTCATAATACCCTGAGGTGGTCTTGAACCTGGACTTGCACTCAGTGCCTTTCACATTTGAGCCGGAATACCAGAACTATTAAGCAATAGGTTTATTTGATGAATGAAGTTCAACTTTCACTTTATTTGTTGGTGTGTCAGACATAGCAATGCATCTTTTTCCATAAATAGTCCAAACAGTGTTGCTACAATAAACAAAGTAATACAGTTTATTCACAACTTAAGACTAATAGAAGATGGGTACATGAAAATATATACAGAAAAATTATATTAATGAACAATACGAAACATAAACCTAAGTTCACTTGGTTTGATCTTTTCCCCTCCTTTAGAATAAAGGCAAACATTTGTGGATGCTGTTTTGTTACTTCTTAAATAAAGAATTAGGAAAGGAAGCATTATTCATTCAGGATGTGCTTTATAGTTTTTTTCAAAATTCTACTTTATTTGTTGGTTAGATAAATCATTCTTTGCCTAGGAATGGATTTTTTCAGTGTTGACAGTGTTGATTTCTTCACAGCTAGCTTGCACTTGCTTACCACATACAGCTCCTCTGTGAGGATATGTGGGTGTATGAGGAACAGTTTAAAAGTGTTGCATGACTGACTCTGCTCTGAATTAATTAAAGGTAGGTTAGTTTTCCAGTTGAATTTAATGAGACCAGCTGCCAGCAATGACCCATGTACATCTACTATCCTGGATGAATTAAAATCTCTGTAACCTTGACTGACACACCAAAATTACTAAAGATGATTAAATGCAATACATTGTTCTTATAGAATAAACTGGACAAGTTTAGGGCATCTGCACAATACTGTGAAACCTGTCTGTTGCGCTTGACTGAGGCTTGTTTAAATAATACTGATTTATCCACAGATATTGAATTATATGGAATTGTCAAGAGAGTGACTCAGCTTATGGTAAGCAGAATGGCTGGTGGGTTCTGCTTCCACATTAATAAAATATGACAAGAAAGTACTCATTATTGGACTTCATCCACACTACCTGCCATGTAAACTGAAACGTATCGTTGTTACCGTATTTTAAATACTGCTGCATGCTCATGTAGGAGCTGCAGCTGAAATAATGTATGAAACTATCCAAAAATCGTTAACAAAATCATTTGGCTCACTTGAACTTGTGATGGGTAACTTCAATTTATGTAGTCTGGAAATGGTATAGCTACACTACCATCAGTATGTGAATATTAATACAAGACAGGACAACCTATTGGATAAGTGTCATGGAAAAATCACTGGTGCTTTCATACCCGTCGCAGAGGAATCCTGGATGCTTCTGTCTTCATCATTATTTAAAATACTAATAGAAACAGACAAGAAAAACCACCAATATGAAAACACAAAACTGGTGCAATGGCAGTGCAGAAGACATACAAGAGTGCCTCTCCAGCACTGACTAAGATGTGGTGACATCTTAACAGTCACTAGAAAAGGCCACTTACAGTAGACTGACAGTAAATATGTGGATCAAAGAATATTCTTCCACCTTTTTAACTCACAGCAGGGTTGCAGAGCAGCTAGAGAACATCCCAGCAAACATCGAGTGCATGGCAGGAACAAGCCCTGGGCAGAACACTAGTTCATCACAGGGTGAAAATACACACACACACGAACACCCACTAGGGCCAATTCAGCAATGCTAGTTCACCTAATCCGGATGTTTTTGGACTGCGGGAGAAAGTAAGAGCACCCAGAGGAAATCTATAGGGACACGGAATGTGCATGGAGCATATGGGAGCATATAGATCTCATCTCCTTGTTACAAGTCAACAGAACAATCAGCGCATCACTGTGCCACCCATCAATGGCCATTATGAAGAAAACTGAAAAAGTGTACCCAAATAGTAAGCCCTGGATCACCATAAATATAAAACTTCTACTTTTGGAAAAACATCACACTCTTCAGAAAAATGAGGCAGAAAAAAAGCGGTTTTACAGCAAAGGATAAGCAAGTCAATTAAACAAAGTAAAATAGTGTATGGGGAAAAAAATCAAGAGTTGGTTTAATGGTAACAATTCAAAGCAAGTCTGGAAACATCTGAAAAAAATCACAGAATTGGGTCCTAAAAAATTGCCACAAGCTTATACTGTAGTAGATGAACTAAAGTACATTTACTTTACATTACCAGGACAGTAGGTTCAGTTTCCCGGTTTCAATTAAGAAGTTCTCTTCAGGTTTTCATTTACTTTTGTCACACACACATGTTTAGGAGGCAGTCAACGAGCCCAGAGGTGAGTGAAATATTGCAAGACAAGGGGTTGATTTGCAGTACTAATGCCTTTCTCTCATTTTCATCAGTATAAAAGAAGAAAAATAATGCGCATACCGTGTGCCTGGGTATCCAAGATGGCCACCAAACATCACTTCTGGCCCATCTCAATGACAATACTTCCAGTCTCCAGATATCAACATCACGTCCTCCACATCACTTCTGGTTCCTGTTGGTGATGTCATAGCCGTCTCTCTGTTTTGTCGTCATCTCCTGCCAACTCACTTCTGTTCGCCATATTTGTTGTCTATAAAAACACCATTTTGCCATCTGTAAACTGTCTGATATCACTGTAAATTGTGCTCTGACCAACCTTTTCAACTGAAGTTTTTTTCTTTTTTATCCAACGGACATTATACAGGGATGGTCCCCGAATCTTTTCCGTGGTGGAAGTATTCCTTTATTACACTTTTTAACTAGTCCCAGAGCTGTGGAAACAGTCAGTCATTACCTCAGTTCCTAAGATTTCCTAGCCAAGCCTGAGTGACAGTCACTTCCATTCCAATCAAATGCTTTGAACATATGATAACAATGACACAGACTAAACCCTTTCAAGACAACCACTAATTTGCTTACTGTGCAAACAGGAGCATTCAAGACGGTTTGTTGGTTATTTTACATCCCACTTACTCTGTTCTTGAAAAGCCTGTTTATTGTGTCTGAGCACTATTTCTAGACTTTTCTTCAGCATTTACAACAATACAGCCTCAAATAATGATAGACAAATTAAACAGTATAAAAGTTAACCCATTTATTAAATTATGAAATCAAGATTTTCTTTTAAATAGTTCAGATATATAGTTTATATAGTTCAGATATAATGCAGTTATTGTCTGTTTTTACCTGCATTATTATCAATCTTTAATTTAATATTGTTTTTTGTATCAGTAAGGTGCTGCTGGAGTATATGAATTTCCCCTTAGGATTAATAAAGTATCTATCTATCTATCTATCTATCTATCTATCTATCTATCTATCTATCTATCTATCTATCTATCTATCTATCTATCTATCTATCTAGTCAGAGTATGTGCCAGTTTTTCAAAGGTCATTCTTTCAAATACAGATTGTGTTTTGTCTTCATTTAAGAGAAACACCTGACTCAGCAACAGATGAAGATCACCCCTAAATATACTTGAAATTCAAACATGAACGTGAGATTCCTGGATTTTAATATTATTAGTTTTTAAAAGCTCTTTCTTTCCTATAAAAAGAACACAAATTTTTATATTAAGATAATGTATGTGCAATTCTCAGAAATTTTAAACCACCTTCAAAGATTTTAAAGCAGACCTTATGAATCTCAGTTACTAATTTAGAGAACAGCAATCATGCACAGAGCAGGTAATGTTAAAAATAAAGATTCCATTTTTAGGATTGAAAAAAAATATTTGCCAAAGACAAAGATGAGAAGGATAAAAATGGTGGGAGCTGTACTCTTACAATTGTGATGTTTATTATGCCTGAATATAGGTCAGATCAAAGTATAGTGGATACCACAATATAAGTAACATATAGAATAAATAAAAAATGCAGGCATTCAAAATGCAGTGTTATTATCCAATGCACTACCTGCAGCAGATTGAACAAGTGTCGTTTCAGAAATTTCCTGCAATGTGACTGTACTTTCTTGAAAAACAAGCAGGTGAAAGAGTGAAAGTTTGAAATGGCATGTGGAACACTTTGTTTAAACCCCTAGTTGAGGCTCAGTGACAGTTATATTTAAAATATAGAATTTAAGTTGTACACTTTTTAGACTACTATTGCTTTTAAACTTTATCTTGTAAATGTAATTTTTCATGCTCACATCCATACAAGAAAAAATAAAAGTAAATTTTGTTAGTTGATAATAAAACCAATGATAGTAATAATAATACATTTTATATAATTGTGTCATTCAAGACAATTATGGACACATTACAATGCAAAACCAAAAAATTAATCAATGTAGATGGTATTAGCTTAGAAAATGTACACAGTGAGTGCGCCTTAAATATTAACTACATGGGCATATAATTGATCATGTCCATGTTGAAACCTGTGAAATACGTTATGGCACCGTGTCAGTTCTACAATCCAAATTTAAAAAGTTAGATGCTAAGCTTGGGTACAGAGCTGGCAAACATGGTCTTTTCTGACATTTTGCCTGTGCCATATACCAATCCACTTTAGGTCAAGTAGATTAGAAGGCTTAACACATATGCCTTTGTTCTTGTCTCATTACAAGGGCATTCTGAAATATTGCTTCGCTACATCTGTATATATACAAGAAAATGTACTGTGTTGTTATTAACACTAGCTATTCAACACATATGTATGCAAGAAAACATGATATTTGTTATTAGGACATGTGGATAGAAACTGTCATTGAATGTATTGGTGCAACTCTGGATCATTCTATACCATTTGCCAGACTAAAAGAGTAAAAAAAATCAAGTTAGCAACTGGGCAGAATAGTTGAGGTCTTTAATACTTTGGTTTTCATTTCTCATGCTCTGAACAGAAGTCAGCATGTTGGTAATATTCAGTTCTGCCTTGATCATTCACAGCAGTGCTTTTCAAATTCTGAGCCAAGCAGTTTCTGTACTAGCAGCTTATGCAGTCAGTGAGGATAGACTGTGCTGTGACCTTGTGGAAGTTAGTGAGAACAGATGGAGATATCTGTGCCTTCCTCAGACATCTAATGGTATTGTCGAGTCTTCCTGGCAAGAGCTGAAATGTATTATGCTTAGCAATGCCATCAAAACAGAATTTTTGTATCCACTACCGAATACCAGTGAAAATGTTATGATATCCAATAAGTATTCAGTACCACAGCAAAAACAGATATCCTATTCAAGGACTTTTTATCAAAAGTAACTCCATTATTTAAGTGAACATTATTCTACCTTTTCCTGCAAAAGAATAGGAAATACATTGAATACTAATACTAGAACATTAGAACACTCTAGATGAGAACAGGCCATTCAGCCCAACAAAGCTCGCCAGTCCTATCCACTTATTTCTTCCAAAAAAACATCAAGTCGAGTTTTGAAAGTTCCCAACGTTTTACTGTCTACCACACTACTTGGTAGCTTATTCCAAGTGTCTATCGTTCTTTGTGTAAAGAAAAACGTCCTAATGTTTGTGCGAAATTTACCCTTAACAAGTTTCCAACTGTGTCCCCGTGTTCTTGATGAACTCATTTTGAAATAGTCTCGATCCACTGCACTAATTCCTTTCATAATTTTAATCACTTCAATCATAATAGTAACAACAACTTTCAAATACTGGTATGTCTATCAATTAGTTGCCAAACTATCACACATTTTAAAATGCTTAAATTGTAATGTTTGATAGACATGAGGATATCCCTGATGTAACAACAAGTTTGAAGTTAGGAGATCTTGGGGAGATTTCAGCATAAGATTTATAAAGGATGTTAACATTAAGGACTGTCTTATTTATCTTACTATATGCACATTCTACATTTATTATCTGACATTTTCTCTCCAATATCTGAAAAGTACTGCTTAAAAAATCAATGCTAAAAGTAAACATTCAAACATGTTATCTGTACTGTTGATTTAGTTGCTTTAAAAATTTGGCTTGTCAGAGAATCATTCTGTTAGGTTTGCAACACTTGCTAAGAAAAAAATTATATTTGCATCATTAGTTTGTTAAAAAAAACTTACTAAAGAGTAGTATTTAACAGATGAAGCAAATTTATTTAAATTTCAAGTATGACAAACTTTTGAGGCTTTATGCATAACGCTGTACGTAGAATTCACACTAAAACATGGTGTACGGACAAAAGCGGAAATGTGCGTATGCACAAAAAAATCCAGATGCATAAATCTGTGCATACGCCAACTTCCACATTCTTCCGCTCCATAAATCCCGGTCAGATTGAAAAGCAATGCTTGTGCATGCACCTGTCACTGCACCCCAACTCCTCCCAGAATTATGCATATTTGAATATGCAAATCAATATAAATAGACCCTTATGTTTTGAGTCCTGTGAAAAGACAATGGCAAAAGCATGGGGAAAAAGAAGAATTTCAGCGAATACCAAGTAGAGGCAAGGAAAAATTTACTATTTGTTGGTTTAAGCAGTGATATAAACAACAAAAGGAAGTTTATGCGAGTGACAGAGTGACGGAGAAACTCGAAAGATCAGAAAGTCGCACAGTGCCCGAAATAAATAAGAAGTGGTCAGATATCAAAGTCGCCATGAAAAGGCAAGTCGTAGCCCACCGTCTGAGTGTCATATGGAAGCCTATTAGGGTACAGAGAAAACAAAAACTGGGATACAGCGTGAAAAAAGGTTGAAATTTCCACTTTAATCACGTAGTTTATTTTGTCATTAAAGTAGAACGTCATAAACTTCATCTTAAGATCGTTTAATTTAATAGTTTCTCAAATCCTATCATAACTAAAGTAGCACATTAAATGTTTCGTATTCTATGTACTCTTACGTGCGTGAATCAGTACGTGCTTCTTAAATGGGCTTTCTCTTACGCTGACAGGACACAGAATACATAACATTCATGATGTTACAGCTCTCTGAATAATTTAAATACTAAGATGTATACTTTATATCATTTTCATGATGATAGAAATTAAAACATGTATAAAACATTGAGGCACATTGGCGCAGTGGTAGCGACGAGCTGGTGACCCTTCAACAGATTGTTCCTGCGTCCCGCAAGATGCTTGCTTCCCCATGCACGACCCTCAATAAAATAATTTATTGCAGCAGTACTGTCTCTTTCAGACACAGTAGCCCCCGATTCCTGTCCTTCCTTTTCTTTCTTCAAATAACCAATCGTCAAACAATCAGCTCTTTAATAAAAGTCAAGCCATCTGTAAGCTTAGAATGCAGATTCTTCAAAAGTTTTAAGAAATATTGAAATATCTTCGAAGTACATGTTTAATTATTCCATCCATCTATCCATCCAGGGTTGCGCTAACCTCAACAAGCATACAGCATGAGGCAGGAATAACCCTGAAATGGGCGCCAGCTCATTACTACCGCTGCCCACCGAGTCCTTGCATATTTAATCATTAACAATATACATTATTTAAATGAAGTTTAAAATGTATCTGTATATTTTAATACATATACTTTAATGCATTTTATCCTTAAAATGATATCAAGAGCTCCACGAAGATAGCGCCTAGAAATCTAAATTGACTTAGAAGCCAGTCGTCATCACCTATAAATATGCGCTCTCAATTGAATTGAATACCTTTATTGTTATTGTATTGAGATTCTATATGCAAATCTTCCATAAACATATTTCCTATAAAATGGTAAAATAACAACAAAAATAATAATAATAATAGGATAAAAAACTGTGAAAAATATACAATATGAAAGCATAACTGGCTCAGGATGTACAATACCACAACTGTAATGCAAGTTTACAGTGAGGCAATTGTACTTATAAGTACAAACAGTTCTACTGGGAGCAGTTGATGGACTGATTGAGTGAATTTATAGCTCTTGGGATGAAAGTGTTTCTGAACCGCGAGGTTCAGAAATGCATATGCACCGTTTATACATGATGCTCCTGATGCTTTAATTTGCCAGATCTGTCGCCTTTTTTACATTAGTCCAAACTTTAAACCTTCCTGTGTGAAATCAATTTTTTCCAGCATTACTTTATGCCATTATTTCAGAACTCTCCTGAAACAGCCTTTGGTGTGCTGTTTTCAAAGTAGCTTATATGAGTGACCATATTTGTTATTGTTTATCCTGTGCACAAATCCAGAATTATAAAATTATCTGGACTGCCATTACCTGTTGTCTTTTAATCATAACCATTCAAATATATGATTTAAGCACTTTTCCTATGTTCATTACATTTTAGAAGTTATACTCATGAAAATTAGTTTGCCTTCAAAAACCAAATATATGACACAAATTTAACAGTTGTATATTCAAATTCAGCAATTAAGTATGCTATGTTGCCTGTCCTTCTAATTACATGTCTTTTGTGATCATGCATTTCTCTTAACACGTACATGTTGTAATCTTAGGGAGATGTGCCACTAAAGGAATTATATTTTGGTATTGACAAATTGCGCAGCTCATTTCATTCCAAGTGTAGACAAACCAAATAAACACTTTGCCTGATTACTTGATACACCTGCTGTTAACACTACCACGTGCAGTTTTCTCCCACATCCCACAGCCCTTTATATGCAATTCTGAATGTGTCCAAGGTTTCTACTGTGACTCCCAACTATACATACAGGTGCTATGACCAATTCAGTCTCCCATCCCCCCTGGCAGTAATGTCAATTAAACGCTGGATTAACCATATGGGTAGTCAGGTGGGCAACCACACCAAAAACCCTAATCTCAGTGGCTGTATCTGATTACCTGCATTGCCTATTTTTAATTAAAATTAAAGAAAAGCCATCTCAAATTAGTAAACAGTTTATGTTCCTAAATAAATAACTGAAGTTTTTAAGTTTTTAGAATTACTAGATGCTATAAACTCACTTCAAAGTGGGAAATCAGCTGACCCTGATGGCTACTCAGTGGAATTTTACAAAAAATTCTCAAATACGTTAGCTCCACTACTATTAGCAACATTTACAGAAGCTAGAGACAACAAATTCTACCTCTAACTTTATGCCAAGCATTAATTACCATTTTTCCCTTAAGAAAAAAATACAGACAAATCTCTCTTCTAAATAACAATGTTAAGATACTCTCCAGAGACCTAGCTAGAAGGATTGAGAAAGTGCCTCCTTCTGTAATATCACAAGACCAAATCGGATTTATTAAAGGTAAACACTTAACTTCTAACCTGTAACGTTTGCTTAACATAATATATTCACCCATTAAATCTAACTCCCCAGAGATTCTATTATCTTTAGATGCAGTAAAAAGCATTTCATATGGTTGGATGTGACTATCTGTTCAACACATTGCACAAATTTGGATTCAGCCCAAACATATGTGCATGGATCAAACTACTTTATAATAGTCCAGATGCCTCAGTTTGTATTAACAACATTATTTCAGACTACTTCAAACTAGAACATGGTACTCAACAAGGATGTCCCTTTATCACTTCCACTCTTTGCAATCACCATTGAACCACTGGCTTTATACTTTCGAAACGCATCAGAGATAAAAAGGGCTTGTCAGAGAATGACTTGAACAGAAAATATCACTATATGCAGATGATATGGTACTGTATATATCTGACCTACAAAATTCTGTGTCAGCAGTCCTAAAAGCATTAGCAGATTTTCAAAAAGTATCTGGACTTCAAATCAATTTGAATAAAAAGTGCTTTTTTCAGTGAATTCTCTACCATACAATATCAGGCTGGACACCTTCCCATTTATCTTAGCTGATCAGTTTATATATCTAGGGGTAAATATCAGAAGCAAATATAAAGCTGTTTTGCAACAAAATTTTACTGTCAGCATGGAAAACCCTTCATTTTATATTAGCAGGGAGAAACAACATTGTTAAGATGACCATCCCAAGCTTCTCTTCCCATTTCAAAGCATCCTCATATAAATTAACAAATCATTTTTTAAGAAATTAGACTCAATCATTACTTCTTTTATTTGGAATTTGAAACATCCACGCATCCAAAGGCCTCTACAATGACCTAAAGCAGAAGGGGGCATGGTACTACCTAACTTTCAATTTTATTACTGGGTGCCTGCAGCCCCATCCCGACTCATCCCAGAATTTTGCATATTTTAATATGCAAATCAATATAAATATCACTTTCCTTTCAGTGTTTTCTTAAAAGACAATGGCAAAATCACATGGAAAAAAGAAGAAATTCAGCAAATGAGAAGTGGAAGCAAGGAAAAATGTACTATTTATTGCCTTAAGCAGTGGTATAATCAACAAAAAAGCTGACTCCCAAGCTGAAGACATGACTCCAGGTGGTGATGGTGCTGCTGTTCCGAGCCCATCTTCAGGTACTGGCTATGCACTCACCTCTGTCTTGGAAATCACTGGGCAACCATCTGGCTCTGTGTGCTGATGTACAATGTTCTGGATTCACCAAATGCAATAGTGGATGATGTAAGAGATGTGGCCAATGAACTAAATAATATAAAGGCTGTACTATGTGATATTAACCACAATTTAAATGAACTGGTTAAAAAATAAATGCTGCATCTGATTACCTGTTTTTACATTCTGATAATTACATTCATACAAAGTTGTAATGCTGTCCAATTTGGTTGATCATTTGGTGGGTCAGGGTCAGGTTCATCATACCACAAGTCTTCAGGTTACAGGCAAACCATGATTGTGTGCCACATTGTATATACAGCAAGCTACATGCTTGCACAATGCAACACACTTTTTGTTGGCTATAGGGCAGCACAGTAATAGAGTGGAAATGCATCTATTTACATAAGAAATTGAATTCTTTGAAGGTGCTCTTTATAGTGTTGTGTTAGCGCCGAATGTCACAACGGATCAATTCTGTTCGCCTTACATGGCTATTTGAGGTGACTCGCTATCTTTAAAAGAACTGCTTGCCTTTTGCTGCACTAGTTGGAAAAAGCACCTCTGTCTAAAGACTTGCCGTTTTTATAGGTTCTCCAGCATTATATGAAATAATGTCAGCTCATTCCTTTGGTGATTAATTTCTGGCTGATGTAACTTGTCTGTCGCTGTTGTAATAGCAATGTGCATGGAGTTGACTGCTCATTTGTTAAACTGGACGTTGTTGCAAATTGCGCTTTGATGTTTTGCAGTTCAACCACAGTGTAAGTAAATCTTATATATCTGGATGACAAGTGGATAATACCATCCCACACAGCTGGCATGGTGCAACTCAGTGATGATTGTGAAAAACCCGATCACTCCTGTGGTTAAAAACCCGAGAGTGGACAGAACTTACAAAGAAGCAGATAAAGCACAACTCCTCAAAGTCTGCATTTGTAATGACAGTGCCAGTTCAGCACCTAGTGCCATGAGGATAGCTCTTGGAAATCGAAATTGACTTAGAAGCCAGTCATAATCAACTCTAAATATGCACTCTCTTCTGATTCTTCCATTTGTGATGTCTTTTAACAATGCTAAAGAAGCTATGGTAGTTGGAATAGTCGGGCCATTCCATGCACCATTATATTGTTACAGAATGATTACAATAAAGTGAATTCAATTTGTAAAAGATATGCAATTAATTTCGGTGTGTTTGGTAAATCCTGTGTCATTGATGTGAATATGAAAAAGAAAGGTAAATGACACAAAAACAGTAGCACTGCTTTGACCCTGGGTGCCACCAGTTTTGCAAAACTGAGCAGAAACGTGCATATGCAAGGTAGAGGGGCTACCATGAAAATGCGCATGGCTTTATGGCAAGTTTTCTACATCTCAAAGTGTTCAAGGAAACGGATGTACACAACATTTTTGTGCTTACACACCATTTATACATGAGGCCCCTGGACATCAACACAAATCGATGACTATACACAAGCCTGGTCTGCAATAGAAATAAAATCTTGCAGTACTTCTTGCTATTCCATCCTTTGTGCCCCAGTTAATACAAATTACAGTCAATACACTAATAATCCAATTGCCCTTCACTCTCTCAGAATATGGAACCAATGCAGGAAGCACTTTAAGACAAGCTTTCATCTGTTGGACACCTACATGACAACCACCATTTTCCACCCTCTCAAACATATACAGTAATCCCTCGCTATATCGCGCTTCGCCCTTCGCGGCTTCACTCCATCGCGGATTTTATATGTAAGCATATTTAAATATATATCGCGGATTTTTCGCTGCTTCGCGGGTTTTTGAGGACAATGGGTCTTTTAATTTCTGGTACATGCTTCCTCAGTTGGTTTGCCCAGTTGATTTCATACAAGGGATGCTATTGGCAGATGGCTGAGAAGCTACCCAGCTTACTTTTCTCTGTCTCTTGCGCTGACTATCTGTGATCCTGACGTAGGGGGTGTGAGCAGGGGGGCTGTTTGCACACCTAGACGATACGGACGCTCGTCTAAAAATGCTGAAAGATTATCTTCACTTTGCTACCTTCTGTGTGCAGCTTTTAAGTATGCTGCACGGTGCTTCGCATACTTAAAAGCTCAAAGGGCACGTATTGATTTTTTAATCTGTCTCTCTCTATCTCTCTCTAACTCTCTCTCTCTCTCTCTCTCTCTCTCTCTCTCTGCTCCTGACGGAGGGGGTGTGAGCTGCCGCCTTCAACAGCTTTGTGCCGCGGTGCTTCGCATACTTACAAGCCAAACAGCCATATTGATTTATTTGCTCCTTTGAAGAGGAAGATATGTTTGCATTCTTTTAATTGTGAGACTGAACTGTCATCTCTGTCTTGTTATGGAGCACAGTTTAAACTTTTGAAAAAGAGACAAATGTTTGTTTGCAGTGTTTGAATAACGTTCCTGTCTCTCTACAACCTCCTGTGTTTCTGCGCAAATCTGTGACCCAAGCATGACAATATAAAAATAACCATATAAACATATGGTTTCTACTTCGCGGATTTTCTTATTTCGCGGGTGGCTCTGGAACGCAACCCCCGCGATGGAGGAGGGATTACTGTACACTTTTTAATGCCTGGAAAATGTTTGGGATTAAAACACTTACAGACCTGTACATATGAACAATTACACTTCAAATTCAACTTCTCATCAAAACAAATTTTCCACTACTTTCAAACTAGAAACTTTGCTAAACAGAACCTGCCCAATTGTTCTCACCTCCCCCCTTGCTCTATTCCAGAAGAAATATTAATCAGTCTGGAAGACTCAGATAGCATCTCTACAATTTATAAAAATATCTTGAAGTCCCTTCCTTTCAAAGACCCCAGAGCTCAATGGGGAAAGGATCTGTCACTTAATATTTCAGAAAAGGAGTGGGAGGCAGCCATGCATAGATGTTCCATATGCGCAAAGCATTAAATCCTTCACCTTAAAATTTTTTATCGAGTGCATTTATTTTGATTGTCCAAAATTATTCCAGGGAAAGATTCAGCCTGTGAATGTTGTAATCTAGCTCCAGCCTCACTGGGCCACATGTTCTGGGCGTGCACCAAATTAACAACATTTTGGACAAAAATACAGACTCGGTGTCACAATCACTCCTAACCCATTAACAGCTGTGTTTGGTGTACTCCCTAACAGGCTTAAGGAGGAGAAGAACAAACATACTGAAACTTCCTTTACTATACTACTATAGCACAGACTTATTTTGCTCAACTGGAAGAATTCCACCCCAACACTTTTAAGTCAGTGGGTAACTGATGTTCTATACTACTTGAAATTGGAAAAAATCAAATTCTCAATTAGAGAATCTGCTCAAACCTTTTTTTAAAATATGCCAGGATCTAATCAATAACATTTTAGAACAAGCTTCCCTTTTGGCGAAAAGGATACCCTTGCTTTCTTGTTCTTTTTATAGAGTAGCATTTTGTTATTGGCTCTCTCGGGCAACCGTACAAATAAAATAATGTTTGAATTTTCATTCGAAATACTGATTAAGCTGTATTTTTCAGTACTGGACAGAAAATGACAGAATAAATTTAGAATGTGCACATGGTAAGATAAATTAGGTTGTCCATGATCATATCATTCTTTATAACTCCTATGCTGAAATCTCCCAGCATTTAAAATATTCCCTCACTTTTTGTTACACTCAGAGAATCCCATGTTAATCCACATTAGCTGCATTGGAGTGTTGGAAAAGGCACACAGATGTCACAAAAAATCACCACTAACTACAGATCCTCCAACAGAGATTTGTTGTATTTGCTAGGGGATTGCTAAAAGTGTCAGTTCCCTCTTGCAGCAGCTGTACTCCTCATGACATCATGACTAGATAGATAGATAGATAGATAGATAGATAGATAGATAGATAGATAGATAGATAGATAGATAGATAGATAGATAGATAGATAGATAGATAGATAGATACGTTATTAATCCCAATGGGAAATTCACATTCTTCAGTAGCAGCATACTGATACAATAAATAATATTAAATTAAAGAATGATAATAATGCAGGTGAAAAACAGACAATAACTATGTATAATGTTGAATGTTAACATTTACCCCCCCGGGTGGAATTAAAGAGTCGCATAGTTTGGGGGAGAAACGATCTCCTCAATCTGTCAGTGGAGCAGGACAGTGACAGCAGTCTGTCGCTGAAGCTGCTCTTCTGTCTGGAGATGATACTATTAAGTGGATGCAGTGGATTCTCCATAATTGATAGGAGCCTGCTGAGCGCCCTTCGCTCTGCCACAGATGTTAAACTGTCCAGCTCCATGCCAACAATAGAGCTTGCCTTCCTCACCAGTTTGTCCAGACGTGAGGCGTCTTTCCTCTTAATGCTGCCTCCCCAGCACACCACTGCGTAGAAGAGGGCGCTCGCCACAACTGTCTGATAGAACATCTGCAGCATCTTATTGCAGATGTTGAAGGACGCCAGCCTTCTAAGGTAGTATAACCGGCTCTGTCCTTTTTTGCACAGCACATCAGTATTGGCAGTCCAGTCTAATTTATCATCCAGCTGCACTCCCAGATATTTATAGGTCTGCACCATCTGCACACAGTCACCTTTGATGATCACTGGGTCTATGAGGGGTCTTGGCCTCCTAAAATCCACCACCAGCTCCTTGGTTTTGCTGGTGTTCAGGTGTAGGTGGTTTGAGTCACACCATTTAACAAAGTCATTGATTAGGTCCCTATACTCCTCCTCCAGCCCATTCCTGATGCAGCCCACGATAGCAGTGTCATCAGCGAACTTTTGCACATGGCAGGACTCCGAGTTGTATTTGAAGTCCGATGTATATAGGCTGAACAGGACCGGAGAAAGTACAGTCCCCTGTGGCGCTCCTGTGTTGCTGACCACAATGTCAGACGTGCAGTTCCCAAGACGCACATACTGAGGTCTGTCTTTAAGATAGTCCACGATCCATGCCACTAGGTATGAATCTAATCCCATCTCTGTCAGCTTGTCCCTAAGGAGCAGAGGTTGGATTGTGTTGAAGGCACTAGAGAAGTCTAGAAACATAATTCTTACAGCACCACTACCTCTGTCCAAGTGAGAGAGGGATCGGTGTAGCATATAGATGACTAGAATGCATACTTAGGATGCTGGGAGTTACAAACCTAAGGATCAACTTCTTCTCAGCTAAACAGATAGCAACTTAATTGTGACTGAGCTCACTGCATAGCTGTTCATGCTGTTGTTGCAGAGAGATTGCAGCATCTCATCTCCCAATCCCTGCAGCTATAATTCTTGTGATAGCATTCAAAACAGCATACTTAGGAAGGTGGGAACTATACGTAGTGGGTCCTACTGCGTTTGCTAAACATCCACCTGCCAATCAAGTTGCTTACCCTGTGACTGAGCTTACTATGGCACATGGTGATGGGTACATCCAGGGAAATGTGTGCATTAAAAAAAAAATAAACACAAAATTTTGGAAAGCAAAATAAAATAATTGAAATTCGGTTAAAAACAGATTTTTTGCCATTTTATGCTGTTGTCTGTATTAGTGTAATTGCCATAAATCAAGATTGCATGTGTATTAAAACCAAAATTTAAAAAATAAATTCATAAGGTTTGATCGAACAAGACTGCCTAACCTGAAAAAAGCAGTTTTAATTTAACGGCTTTGATGACAATGGTACTAATGTAATAACAATTTTCACTTAACAAAGTATATCAAATCAAAATCAAATCCATTCTACCTAAAGAGAAGACTTACATCTCCAGTTTTTATTCTAACCTCAGCACTAATACCTTAAACAGCTTTGGTCAGTTAAATTAATGACCTTCTAACTACTGAAGCAACAGTCAATTTTTTTACCTTAATCCCCCTGCCTTCTTTGACGCTCCTTTGTTAGTATCATATTCATGAAATACATGAAAGAATACAGTTGATATACTGAACATGCAACAGCTGAATGTGCTTTCATTTGACCTTGCAAATTAAGTTATTTGTAGGAGTGGATAATAAACAAATAAACCTGTTGATCCAGTATACCAGGTGAAATTCTTCTTGCAGTATGGATTTGGAAAAAAATTATCAATAAG